>NW_026558081.1:0-16147 GCF_026930045.1 Uloborus diversus | reverse complement strand
GTAAGCCATTTTTATTTTTTTTTGAAAGAAAACGGGAATTTTATCTTGCACACTCCAGATATTAGAAACATTTTCAGGAATAAACTTTAAAAGGATTTTTCGAAATTAAAGCTTGAGATTAAGCAGAATATTAAACGTAAATAAAGCTTGAATTCAAAAGTAATATTTTTTTGAGAAAGATATTCGACGCGATCGCGAAATAATAAATTTAAACAATGAAAAACCAGTGGTATCAGAGAATTAATATTAAGAAACCCCCCAGAAATTCAAATTCATTTTATATCTGATACAAAAATATTTCTGGTCCTGAAAAAAACGAACAACTGAAGGTGATTTATTAAGGTATTCGAAAAGGGAAGAAAAAAGGGAAACAATCAACTGTGCAGAAATTAATTGGTGTACAATGAAAAATTTTGACAAACCCTTATTGAAATTTTGAAAAGGAAAATTTTTATTCAATTTTTTTGTTTTTGGAACATGGAGTGTGCAAGAAAATTTTTGAAATGATGCTTTAAATTATGGCTTTAACGAAACAAAAAGACTTAGCAAAAAATAAAGGTTCACGCGCTCGCGATACGAATATCTTCTCAACTGAAAAGAAAAAATAGCAAGTATGGACGAGTATTAATTGAAGTAAGCCATTTTTTTTGTGAAAGAAAACGGTAATTTTATCTTGCACACTCCAGATATTAGAAACATTTTCAGGAATAAACTTTAAAAGGATTTTTCGAAATTAAAGCTTGAGATTAAGCAGAATATTAAACGTAAATAAAGCTTGAATTCAAAAGTAATATTTTTTTGAGAAAGATATTCGACGCGATCGCGAAATAATAAATTTAAACAATGAAAAACCAGTGGTATCAGAGAATTAATATTAAGAAACCCCCCAGAAATTCAAATTCATTTTATATCTGATACAAAAATATTTCTGGTCCTGAAAAAAACGAATAACTGAAGGTGTTTTATTAAGGTATTCGAAAAGGGAAGAAAAAAGGGAAACAATCAACTGTGCAGAAATTAATTGGTGTACAATGAAAAATTTTGACAAACCCTTATTGAAATTTTGAAAAGGAAAATTTTTATTCAATTTTTTTGTTTTTGGAGCATGGAGTGTGCAAGAAAAATTTTGAAATGATGCTTTAAATTATGGCTTTAACGAAACAAAAAGACTTAGAAAAAAATAAAGGTTCACGCGCTCGCGATACGAATATCTTCTCAACTGAAAAGAAAAAATAGTAAGTATGGACGAGTATTAATTGAAGTAAGCCATTTTTTTTTTGAAAGAAAACGGGAATTTTATCTTGCACACTCCAGATATTAGAAACATTTTCAGGAATAAACTTTAAAAGGATTTTTCGAAATTTAAGCTTGAGATTAAGCAGAATATTAAACGTAAATAAAGCTTGAATTCAAAAGTAATATTTTTTTGAAAAATTATTCGACGCGATCGCGAAATAATAAATTTAAACAATGAAAAACCAGTGGTACCAGAGAATTAATATTAAGAAACCCCCCAGAAATTCAAATTCATTTTATATGTGATACAAAAATATTTCTGGTCCTGAAAAAAACGAATAACTGAAGGTGTTTTATTAAGGTATTCGAAAAGGGAAGAAGAAAGGGAAACAATCAACTGTGCAGAAATTAATTGGTGTACAATGAAAAATTTTGACAAACCCTTATTGAAATTTTGAAAAGGAAAACTATTCATTTTTTTTTTGTTTTTGGAACATGGAGTGTGCAAGAAAAATTTTGAAATGATGCTTTAAATTATGGCTTTAACGAAACAAAAAGACTTAGTAAAAAATAAAGGTTCACGCGCTCGCGATACGAATATCTTCTCAACTGAAAAGAAAAAATAGTAAGTATGGACGAGTATTAATTGAAGTAAGCCATTTTTATTTTTTTTTGAAAGAAAACGGGAATTTTATCTTGCACACTCCAGATATTAGAAACATTTTCAGGAATAAACTTTAAAAGGATTTTTCGAAATTAAAGCTTGAGATTAAGCAGAATATTAAACGTAAATAAAGCTTGAATTCAAAAGTAATATTTTTTTGAGAAAGATATTCGACGCGATCGCGAAATAATAAATTTAAACAATGAAAAACCAGTGGTATCAGAGAATTAATATTAAGAAACCCCCCAGAAATTCAAATTCATTTTATATCTGATACAAAAATATTTCTGGTCCTGAAAAAAACGAACAACTGAAGGTGATTTATTAAGGTATTCGAAAAGGGAAGAAAAAAGGGAAACAATCAACTGTGCAGAAATTAATTGGTGTACAATGAAAAATTTTGACAAACCCTTATTGAAATTTTGAAAAGGAAAATTTTTATTCAATTTTTTTGTTTTTGGAACATGGAGTGTGCAAGAAAATTTTTGAAATGATGCTTTAAATTATGGCTTTAACGAAACAAAAAGACTTAGCAAAAAATAAAGGTTCACGCGCTCGCGATACGAATATCTTCTCAACTGAAAAGAAAAAATAGCAAGTATGGACGAGTATTAATTGAAGTAAGCCATTTTTTTTGTGAAAGAAAACGGTAATTTTATCTTGCACACTCCAGATATTAGAAACATTTTCAGGAATAAACTTTAAAAGGATTTTTCGAAATTAAAGCTTGAGATTAAGCAGAATATTAAACGTAAATAAAGCTTGAATTCAAAAGTAATATTTTTTTGAGAAAGATATTCGACGCGATCGCGAAATAATAAATTTAAACAATGAAAAACCAGTGGTATCAGAGAATTAATATTAAGAAACCCCCCAGAAATTCAAATTCATTTTATATCTGATACAAAAATATTTCTGGTCCTGAAAAAAACGAATAACTGAAGGTGTTTTATTAAGGTATTCGAAAAGGGAAGAAAAAAGGGAAACAATCAACTGTGCAGAAATTAATTGGTGTACAATGAAAAATTTTGACAAACCGTTATTGAAATTTTGAAAAGGAAAATTTTTATTCAATTTTTTTGTTTTTGGAACATGGAGTGTGCAAGAAAAATTTTGAAATGATGCTTTAAATTATGGCTTTAACGAAACAAAAAGACTTAGTAAAAAATAAAGGTTCACGCGCTCGCGAAAGGAATATCTTCTCAATTGAAAAGAAAAAATAGTAAGTATGAACGGATATTAATTGTATTTTGCCAGATTGTTTTTTTTTTTTTTTTGGAAGAAAACGGAACTTTTATCTTGCACACTCCAGATACGGTAAATATTTTCAGGAATATACTTTAACGAAGTTTTTTTTTTCATCGCACTTGCGAACTTATAAGAGTTAACCATACGAAGATATTGATACTATTGAAACAAAATTAAAGATTGGACAGTCGATTTCGTTCTAAAAAAAATATTTTCCCCTCTTGCAAAACCTGGACGTGAATTGTAACTTGTTCATCTGAATTTATTATTGTCTTTTGAGAACACATAAGTGCTGCGTGTTATTTTTACCAAAGCATAGTGTTCTTAACCTGGTGAAAATCATTTCATAAAACACATTGTACTTTTGCCTCAAATAATAAAAATGCCTCGAGGGCCATTTTGCTATTCAAACCTTTTTTTTAACCTATTTATTAAAGGTAATCTAATTGTTCGTATTCGTGTTCCTGCTGTCTAAATATTTTTAACGATTTGGGTTAAAGAAAAGTTTTTCGACATGACTTTCAAAAATTGGAAGATATTTTCAAATTGAACATTTTAGAAACCTTCAAGTATTTTTAATGTTGCTTATAACAAACTTGCTAGTTTAGCATATAGTTAAAAATAGAAGCTGAACATCCGAGGTTTCTTGCTAGTGCGAAAAGTTATAATCTGAACTCAGCATATCTGATTCATTGCTATTGAGGTGATTGAAGAGACATCCTTGATGACCTGTAGGTTCAGTTGCGAGCTAAGGGCTAAGGGCTGCCACTTAAATAGCCCGTCTGTTGCCTAGAACGACCTTTTTTTTTAATTTTGTTTTGTAAATTTTTTCCACAAAAGGTGAGAAATAGTGTTTCCCTTTCTGCAAATTAATTTCAGAATTCATTCAAATTACTATAAATAGTTTCTAGAACACGTTTTTATTGTATAAACTGGTTTTTTTTTTTTCATAAAAATATTTTTTTCGTACATACTTACAATATGTAGAAGGTGTAAATAAGTTTTGATACTAAGTTGACCTGCTTTTTTTAGCAGTAAGCACTTGAACGTAAGATTCATTGACTAGAAAATATGATCTGAGGTCCAAAAAGAATATGTATAGCATCTAAAGTAGGTAATAAGGTACTTTTTTTAATCTCAAACGTGCATTTATCTGCGACCTTTATTGCATAATGGTAGAAACAATTGTTATTGGTAAGGAATAACATTTAACAGTTTTTGTGTTTGCGAAAGTATACAGTCGAAATTAGACCCCTTTTTTCCTTTTTTTTAAATTTCGAGACACCCCTAAAATTTTTTTAAAGCTGAAAACATGTTCGTCGATTTAAAATGAAAGTATTTTATTTTTCTTAGATGAGATAGAACGTGGCCCCATAATATACGAATCAGCTGAATGCAACTCTTATTGCTTTTTAAAACTTTAAATTTGGCTCGAGAAACCATATATTTAGAAATCAAATCAAATGCAACTATCCTTGAATTTTTTGGAGGCTTTGAGAACATTCAAAACTTTTTTTTTAATACTAAAAGGGAATTATCCTTTTTGACACTTACGGTAAGAAATAAGTGTTGGTTTTATATTTCCGTTCTGTTTTCTTGACGCAAAGGTTTAATGTTTTATTTATATATGTATATCTATGTATTTTATTTGTAAATTTCTAAAAAATAAACGAATACTGAAGTAAACCAAAAAAAAAAAAAAATTACATAAAAATATCATTTAACTGCTCATTTATCTTTAACAAATAGACATAATTCATTTGAGTCAATTAGTGAATGCGCTTTATTTAAATTGCGTAAACATCAAGTTATGCTTTTCGCATTTTTTAAGATTAAATTTAAATTAAATTAAGACATACACCAAATAGCCAAGGAAAAAATAGTAATTGAAAATCATAATTTTCTTGAGTTCAAGATACTAAATTTTTCAACATCTTTTTGCCGTATGGATTCATAATCATAGAAATGAAAAATGAGACAGAAAATAAAAAAAAGAGGATTTTTTCGCATTTGCGAACTGAAAACTATGAATTATTAATTTTAAAGAAAATTACTTTTTTCGCGATCATTAAATTTTAGTGCTAATCTGGTGGAAGAACTTAATTTACTCCCGTGTAACTGTTTTTCTTGTCTAATTACAATGTTCATCAAATTGTTTTTTGGTTAAATATTACTTTAACTTTTGTCTTGTACTGAATGCCAAAAAAAAAAAAAAAAAAAAGATTTAGACCTGCTTTTATTTTCCGAGGAAATATATTTAGACAAAAATAACAGTTTAATCAGGATTAGAATATAATTATACAGCGCATACGTTTGAATAATGTAATGCATTATTTTAAAACAGAGACAGTCTGAGAGCAAACAACATTTTTTGTCAAGCTGAGTAAAAAATCTTCTTGACAAACTCTCCTAAATATATATTTAATAAATATGAAAACATATTATAAAAAGCTCACCGTATGGATTCTTCACAATATCAATGCTGGAAATAGTCAACTTACAAATTTAAGAGATTCATGAGCTAAGGCAAAATATAAATAAATTTGAAAACAGACATACATAAATTAATATACAAACTTAGTTGGCAAATAAATTGCGAGGAAAGGATGATCATTTCATCCATCCCCAGGTACCACACTTTTTTCAGACACATAAAACATAAAATTAAAATTGCATTCCACGCTCTCAAGTCAGTAAGTAGAATTGAAAAACCATAAAAAATACAGTTAAATTCCTGTGAACAATGAATACTGTTTTTTTTTTTTTTTTTTTTTTTTTTTGGCATCGTAGTGGCTAAAAGTTATTTCAGACAGGACGGTTTTTCCACCTTTAGTAAAAACCCTTTTTGTGGGAGGAGCCTTCTGTATTTTACTAAAGTACCAACTTTTACTGTGTAGAAGAACCACTCACATTCTCTTTACTCGGTTATTGGGTGAAGTAGGAAAAATCAACTTTGTGTAAGTTTTTGAACATTAGCCTCATTTTCCGTGACTTTTTTGGACTCTGAGGAAAAAAAACTCATCATTCATTCGGGTGGAGCGAAATGGAAATTAAGGCCGATTTTTGAGTGAATTTTTTTTCGCGAATACAAGACTTCTTTTTTTGCAAAAGAAAGCTGAAAGATGAAATTTTAGAAAAAGGACAGAAAGGGTTTATGCTAGAATATGGAGACATAGTTCCTGCAAGCTTAACAGATCAAGGGGAAAAAAACTTTTTTTATCCCATCATGCAGTTTTAAAGCCTGATTGTGTAACGCAGCTAAGGTCGGTTTTCGATGTTTCAAGTAAAACTTCGACATGGGTCTTAGTAAACTCTCTTAGGTGTTGGCCCGATTGTTCAGTGGGAATTATTTTTAGAAATTGTTGAATTTTCTCATACATGAGTTTGTTTTTACTGCAGACATTGCTGAAATGTAGAGAGAGGTGTTGGTGTCTGAGGAAGATCAATACTATCAGTTCATACTATGGAGAAACAATTATAATCTCAATTGCTGGAATTTAAATTGCGTTTCTTAACATACGGAACTTCATCCGCCCTATTTTTGGCAATCAAAGTACTGCAACAAATAGGAATGACCAGCGAAACAGAGAATCCACTTTTTCTGAAAGCTTTTTCAAATGACTTTTACGTGGATGATTTGTAATCGGGAGTAAATAATATAAGTGAAGGTATTAGAATTTGTTCTGAGTTGTCTGAAATACTAGGTTCACGTAGTTTTCATCTCAGAAAATGGAGATCAAATACGGAAGACATTTTAAAACACATTGAATCAGATTCGAGAAATTTAACGAAGGTTCGAATTCTCTCCAGGAGGAATAAATTTTCGGGACTTTATTGGAACTCTTATTTAGATTGCTTCACGTTGAAAATTGCTTTTCGTGAAGAACATTCAGTAAGAAAGACACATTGTCTCAGAATCTGATAAAATAATTGATCCATTAGGACTTCTACCTCCTTGTACTGTACTAATTAAAGTATTTCATTAAAAATTGTGGTTTCATAATTTATATTGGAATACTGCTTTGCCAAATGAGTTATAAAATAATTATAGAAATTTCAGGGAAACTTATCTCTGTTAATTTAATGAAGATTCCAGGGCAATTAAGTACGCATAAATTAATTCAAATTCGTGGTTTTTCCAGTGCGTTGGAATTAGCGTATGTTGCTGCGGTGCAAACAGCAGATGGTATAAGAAAACAGAGTTTGATGGCAGCAAAAAGAAAAGTTTGCCCAATTAAGCAAATTTTAATTCCACGTTTAATTGAATGCTGCAAGATTATAGCGTCTTGTGCAGACTGCTAAAGTTGCGTTGAAAGATTTCGAAATAGAAGTTTTCGCTTGGACTGAATCTACCGTCGTTCTAGCACGGTTAGCAAGCCATCCCCGTAAATGGAAACAGTCAACTTCTAACAACTAGTGTCGAAAAGAATTCGGGTACATTAAAAATTGTTTTGTTTGTTCAAAGTTAATCATTTTCTAAGGAACTGAACTTATTAAGAAATACCAAATCTGTTTTAGCTAAAGGCCTTCTTCAGCCATTTTAAAGCCTTTCATTGATAAAAATGATGCATTACGGGTTATTAAAACCTAATTTTGATTTGATTAACTTGATAGATAGTAAAAATGAGTGTACTGTGGTGGTGAATGGTCGAAATTTTCTGGTGGAGCGATTCAGAAAACATTGTGCTGGGATTCTCTTTACATCAACTTTATTAAAGGGTTCTTTCAGTATCCAGCAACACTATTCGTTATTAGAATAGGAAACTCTGTCGCCTGCTTGCTTCGTTCGCCAACCTTTGTCCACCACCTGCGGTGGCTTAATGCCGCCAGCTGCGGCTGGCACTTGATGATTTTAATGCTTTTACACCTGGATGTCCTAAGCCTCCCAACACATAAGCCACAGAAATAATATATATGCTACCGAATAATGAGGCATATAATCACAAACGTAACGAAATATATAATTTTATGAATCACAAGTATCACTTTTAAGATGAAGACTGTCATATTTCACACGAAAATTCAGGACAAATCAGTAAGTCGAATTTCATGAAAAAAAATCAAGACATTTTCAAAATAAAAAAGAAAGCTCTAAAAGTCAGTACAATCGTAATAAAATCAGGACAGCTGGGTTTCCTACTAACTCCTAGGTATTAGTGAGGTGAGACTTTCAAACGCATGTCTCAGATTATTTCTGCGCAATTGCGGCAAGTGAATTGAAATGAAGATATCCATAAATACACCGCCAATTTTATAGTTCCTCAGTCGTGGATGCTTCTTAGCATTTGACGTGTTAATCTTCAAGATTTCCTTTAAGGTATGTAGTTTTCTTATGACTCTGAATGGCTCCGTTAAAAATTCAAGTTGAAAGCGAAGAAAATAGTTTCAAAAGTTGGGTTTAAAAATGATCAGGAGTTTAACTGTGCTAAGAAAACGAGGTCTTTTGAATGATGCTGGTGCCAAGGACGGGTATAGCGTCTGGTGCTGGAAGAATCATCATCAGCTCATGAAAACACAAATAGGAAGGTTGGATCGTAAGTGCGATATTTGGAAATTAACTCGGAATCTTGAACTTTCTTGAAATAGTTTGACATAAAAGTCCAAATAGAGCTTTGGTTATGTTTGGTCGCGTTAAGGAGGGGGAGTCTAACGACTAACATGACTCATCCTCCGGATCCGCACAACGCTGCTGCAAATCCAGATTTTTTTTCTTCTTTCATCCGACAAAATGGACAAACAACTATTTTACGTATTATTTTATTGCTTTTGAAATCAAGGACTGAAAAACATCACTTTTCGCAGGAAACAAATAATATAATCTATGAAATTAGAAGAATTATTTAGTTAATCTTGGCAACAAAATGGTAAAAGTCAGAGTCTCATTGTCCAATTAGTTTAATGTTTATTTTTATATATCTTGTGTCGAAGTGCGAAATAAAAAAAATCATGCAAATAACGTTTTCTGACATCTTTTCTGAAATGGATTTCCTGGTTCTGAAAGCAACCAAAAGATGGGAGCTAATAAACATTTTTAAAGCAACATGAAAACTTCCATACCTCCAGTCACGGTTGCTGGAGAAATACCGATTGTAATTTTTTTTCTTGTAGAAGGAAGAAATGTTCTCTTGCAGCAAGTGGAGGCAGAATTATTGGCGAGTTGCAACCTACGGTTTCTCGCAAGAAAAGGATGCTTGCGCAAATAGTAGCGATTGACATTTTTCTGTAAAATATCATTTAAACTTAAATGTTTTAAAAATATTTAATTGTATAAAAAGTTAAATTTCTTTATGCTTTTTAGTACCGCTTTACCTTTATCGTTAGCATTTCAATTCCTTTATCAACACTTACGTACGTGATATTGTTGTAAATCTTAGCTCTATTATGAGCGATATTTTGTTGTTTTTTAACTCGCAGTAAAGTTATTTTGCATCTGTTGTTGATTTTATTGGCACAATATTATGCAGATCAATTGAAAAATGAAAAGAAAGATTGCTAAAGCTAGGATGGCCAAATACTTTCCGTCAAAGAACGAACAACCTGCGTTGCATAACTGTTTTCTGCCGATGAAGAGTTTTAATAAGAAAAAAATGATTTCCTTTCCAGTCACATTTTCGATTGATTAATCTAATACTCTAATTTCGGAGAATTACCATGTGGAACACTTTGCTCAGTCTCAAATTTTAGTCAAGCTAATCAAAACAAAGATCTTATCTGCTTATCACACTTTGCTAAAACCAATATAGCAGAAAAGAACTAATGATTGATTTTGAAGTAAAACAAACCATTGAACGAGACTTGAAGGTGCATTAAAATAAAACCATAAAATAATTAAGTTAGGGCATTGAAGTATAATGTAAACCGTTAAATATAAAGAAAGCGACTCATTAACTAATATGAAAAGCTCCATAAAAATGTAAAAAGAAACGTATGTTTTGCAAAAATGGCAACAGTTTTAGAAGAAAGGGGAATTCATTATGTTCCATTTTATGACAATCGCCTCAATCTAATCCACTTAAAACTCTCTATGGTGAAGCACATGCACCCTCTTCCGATTGTAATTTTAACTTATCGACTTTCTGATGTAGTGGCACACCCATTGCTGAAGCTCTGTAGAAGTTTGTGTCAATTTCTGTGCTGTATCAATTGAAAAAGAGGTTAATTTACCATAATATTGCAGATCTTTCAAATTTAAAAACCAAGGTTTAATACCTGGTGCATTGAAGCTTTTGTCAATGAATAAATTAATTTGAGAATTTCTTAATTCCTTTAATCTGTTATGGTAAACGCTAAGGAAATTAGTGAAGAGCAGCTCGAAAAAAAAATAACAGAGTTGAAAAGATCTGAAAAAAGTTTAGTAAATACGCAAAATTTCCTTATTACCCAGGTAATGACCGACTACTAAACTTCAGTTGTTGTACTAACGTTTTCAGAAATATGCAGTTTAGTTTTTAAAGAAAAAACCATCGAAGAGGGTAGAAAAAACTATTAATGAAAAAAAAAGGAATGAACCAATTGTGTGCTGATGCCGAAAAATATACAAAAACATTGAATTCACTTGTTTTTATTTATGAGAACTGAGATTAGTTCCAAAAATTTAAGGAATTGAACATGAACAAAACTTAATGACGCGGCACAAAGTAAAATAACTAGTTGTTCATTTAAAAATTATATTTTAAATGAACTTTTACTGCTATTTTGATCCCATTTAAGATAAAGAAATTAAGTTCATGACAATTTCAAAACTTATTAAAAAACACACAAAACGCTCTTTTAAGTTTTGCTTTAAATTTTACTTAATTATAATGAAAAACTAAGAATTCTTGTTCACCGTTTAAAGAGACATATACGCAAAATGAAACAAAATTAACCAGTACTCCTTGTAATGTTTTGATATAAAATGTCTAATTGAGAAGATAGAACAATGATAATGATTGTATTAAAGTCAAAACATATATTTTGACAATGACTTGATAGAGAGATAATGTGTCTTCGATAAGATTGAGCCTGAACTTGAGAACATTCTTTTCTTCTTCAGAAGAGAATAAGACATGGAAACATTATTTGGGCTGCCCTCGTTTTAGTATCACGAAAGTAACCCAAGTGAAATCCAAGTCCAAACACTTTATCACTTCCTCAGAAGAAATAATAATTCTAAAGGTCAGTCCGTATCTTGTCGGAACCGTTCATTAGAAATATTAGAAATGTTAATTAGAAATATTCATTAGAAATATCAAAATATTTGATACGATGACTCTTTAATTGTGTCTAAAATATGACACAATTACCATTACAATAACATACTTGTAATTAGAAAAAAAAAATAAGTTTCTTAAATGCTTATGAACTGGAAAATTGTACTTCATTGATTAATCTTTGCTGAAGTAATTGACACTTGTTATTACATTCACTGAAACCGGAAAAAAAAGTCACAGAAAGAAACGTAAAGAAAAATCATTAATTATATTGTCCATTTAGGGTACTTAAGTTTAACAAAATTAACATTTGGAAAAACTTTAATAAAATTTTAAAATTAAGCAATTGTTAATTTAAGAAAAATAAATAAATCAAACTTAAATTATGCATTGCTGTTATACATAAATGAAAAAACATTATCAAAATATTCTTTAAAAGTTCATGCAAACACTGATACAATTAGTTTGCAGTTACAAGCATTAATTAATAATTGCATTGTGCAAAGATTAGTACTTCAGAGACAGCATAATGCATTTTACAAAAGCAGCTGAAAATATCTATTGAACAAGAAAACACATGGAGCTACTAAGTAACTACAGTATTCCCAGTAACAGTAATTGTCCAGAATTTTCCATACGTTTCAAAAGTCTTTAGCAACGTTCCAAGATGAATTAAGGAACAGAATACGAAAGTTCTACAAGAAAATCAGTTCATGTTTTTTACAAATAGTTTTGTAGTTAATAAATAAGTCTGTTCATAGACATTGGAAAATATCAATTTAAAGACACAGAAATACTGGTCGTGGCTACATATTTGATGAAGATACACTTTTTACATTGCAATTCAATTGAAAGACGTGATCGAAAACAAGGTACTAAAGCACCCTTTAGTATTAACGTCTGCAAGAGAGTTTATTTATGTGCACAGCGATTAAAGGGACCCGAGTCATTCGTCCAGCACAAGTGAAGACAACCATTCACGGCGAAGAGTGAGAACAACTCCAATGGCCTGGCTGAGAGAGGTACTGTCGAGGTGCAAACAGCTTTCACGTGCACGAGTCAAGATGTAGTGTAGAGTGTATGGTGCACTATCACCAGTCCACCAACCGTCAGGGAGCTACGGAAGTTGAGAAGCACAGGTGTTACTGCGTCTCAGGACAGTTTGGAACGAGACCGGCCTCTCCGGAGGCTCATATCTCCCAGGGATGGGGCTCGTATCCTCTCTGGTGCTGGACTTAGCCATTTAGTCCAGAATTGGATCGAATATTTTCGTGGAAACTTGTAAGACTCGGATCCCCTGACACTTAACACGCAGGAAGGAACTGAAAATTCTGCCTCTCCGGAGGCTTGCATCACAGACTGGCTGGTCCACTTCTTCTCCTGAGTACACAGACCCATGATATAAAGTAGCAGTTCCTAGATCAGGAATTTTGGTCTGGAATTGCATTTACCATTGTTGTGAAACATGACGTTTTCTACAATGTTTCAGTACCACAAAAATTTGCAAAGTGAAGCAGAACACAACGAGCAAAATTTGAATTATATATTCTTGCCATGACCAGACAGTTCAAATTCTTACAGTTTTGAACGTGAAAAGTTTTCAGATACAGATAGAACAAGGACACTAAAAATGCTCACGTTCAAGAGATACAAGATGTTTAACACTTGCGAATTCTTTAAATTTAAATATTAAGTAGCTTTTTAAAGGAAATAATTGATTCTGCAAAAAAGTAATATTGCTTTGACATTTTCTAGACTTTTTCTTTTAGAAAAAATACTAAATTACTTTTAAATG
The DNA here is from genome assembly GCF_026930045.1 of Uloborus diversus. NCBI lineage: Eukaryota > Metazoa > Arthropoda > Arachnida > Araneae > Uloboridae > Uloborus > Uloborus diversus. The sequence goes on along the minus strand of NW_026558081.1, from coordinate 3,012 downwards.
CTTTTTTTGCGATAAAATATTTCGATAAAAGATTAATGATGGCTCCACGAACTAAAGATTTTATGTTGAAAAACATTAATCCAGTATTCAACCCGTGTACCATGGGCCATAAAATTTTTATTTCTCCATTTCAGAGAACTTTAAATTAATAAAATTCTAGCAATTTCATTGAAAGAAAGTAACAGAAGAAAATCAAACCTATACTTTAATGTTAGCATAACAACATTAAACATTTAAATTTTTTAAAAGAATTTTAAATAGTTGTCTTCTAGAAAACGAAATAATATTTTCATATTATTCCGTACTACTTAAGACATGTGACACAGATAAAAAAATTGGTAATTCAAAATCATTCTAACACAATATTAATGATTACAATTTCCATTAAAAGTTCACAATAATAAAAACTCCCATACCAGCAAGGTTACAGAAGACCAATACAGTTTTCACGGTTACAAGCACGTTTTATAAATGAAAGCACCTTTTTTTTTTTCTTTTCTTTTTCTTTTTTTTTTTTGTTTTCTTTTCTTTCCTTTTTTGTTTTTTGTTTTTTTTTTTTTTTTGTTTTTTTTTCTTTTTTTTTCTTTTCATTCATTTTTCTTTTTTACCCATTTTTTGGGTTTTATTATTATTTTTTTCTTTTTTTTTCTTTTTTTTTCATTGTTTTTTTTTCTTTTTTATTTTTTTTGTTCTTTTTTCATTTTTTTTTCTTTTTTCTTTTTTTTTGTTTTTTTCTTTCTTTTTTCTTTTCTTTTTTTTTTTGATGCTTTCACTTACAGATTTTGAAATTCAATATGGGGAGCTTAAATTAAATGAGCAATGCATAATTGATAAAGTTTTAAAATGTTTGTTCTCACGGGACTTGATACCTTTGCAACAAGGTTTTTAAATATATTTTACAATTTTTACTAATATTTAACAAAAAAAAAAAATAAAGATTATCAATTAAAAAATGTTTTGCTTTAAAAAAACAAACATTTTTATAAATATTTGTGCGGGAGAAAAACTTTACAGTGGAAAAAATTTAGAACAAACACAAAATTTCTGCAATTAATTCAGATCTAAGTAATTGCAAAACTTTTTTTTTTTCATTTTAGAGGTATCAAGTCCACTTAAATCTAAATTCATATCATCAAATAGATTTCACATTTAAGTAAATTATTCAAAAATTCCATTTTTAAATTAAGTTAGCACATACATACAAGTATTTTTTGCGATTGACGAAAAACATACAATTTTCCAGCAGTGTTAAAAAAAAAAAAATGTTAGTTAGATTAGTTTTGATCTTAAGTCATGAGAAGTAAAAGTATAAACATAAACTTCGGTTCATATGAAACCAACAACAAGTACTGGTTAATTAATTTCACGTTTGCTCACGAGTTAAAGCATTTTACTCGATTGAACTTACCTTAAACGGTGAAATAACTTTGTGATTTGAATGATAGAGTGAAGTCTACTATCTAACTATATTTTAGTGAAATTCAAGTTTTGTTTCACTTCTATGAAACTAACACACTTCCACAAAAGTTATAGCTTTAAAATGTCCACTTAATAAAAATGCTGTTGACAGTAATGAGAAATTTAATACCAAGCACAGACAAGAGCTATATTATCATTAAATGGGATAAAAACAGGCGATTTGAAGTTTTTGGAAACGTAAAAGAATAATAATGCTCTAAAAATTCGATTTTGAATGCAAAAGAGCCGGATTGTGTTTTTTTCCCAAAAAAAAACCACATACCTAATTACTGTTCTCTATCTCTGATACATATGGTTATCAGACAAACTAGATATGTGCGAGCATAATATTATTTACTAGTTGGTTAATGGCCAAGATTTGCTTTACATAATAAATTCTTCAACTCTAAGTACAGCACAGAAATGACACTAAGAACAGAGAAAACGTTAGCTTTGGCTAACATTAGATCAAAATTTTACTCGAGTAAATTCAAATGTGTTGTCGAGAAGTTAGGATCTCATTGCTTCAGACGGAAGCTTGGCAACGAAAATCCAAGTTAGGAGAGAGTGCAAGTTGCAATTCATATTTCAGCTTTTGAAGACCGGAAAATGCTCCATTGGTAAATATTTTAATATTTCATCTATTTTTTCCGTTTTTTAAGTTAGTCGACACATTATGCATAAGTCCGCAGCAATGGACATATCTAACCAAAAACTAACTTCAGCAAAGCTTTCTTGAAATGATGTGCAAATGTTGTTACTATTGAGTACTACTGGTGAACACATTGAAATTTGCTAAAGAAGTTGGAAGTCGTTTCGAAAAATTATGACAAATCTATTACAGAAATTGAGATATTTGCCAACTAATTGATTTCCTTTGTAACTATCGACGTTTTTCAGTCCCCGTGACAAATAAAGAAAATTATAAAAGGTATAAGGTGCGATTTACCAGAATAAAAAGCTTAAGGTTCCTAAAAGTATTATGATTCTTCCAGCACTGAAAAAGAAAAGGGGGATAGAGATCAGCTTGATCAAAAACAGCTTTTATGGGGTCTAACTAAAAAGAAAAATTCGGAGTAATTCTCTGTACATGGACTATTTTTACATGGTCCCCTAATGTTGCGACGATGATGCATAGTTCTGCCCCTGAGTCAGGCAGTATTAACATCGATCCACTCCAAATTCTTTTAACATTTGCTCTTGACGAAAACCTTTGTTTGGAAACGGAGCACAACTGCCCCTGCACGTTCAGGGGCATTTTGGGACTGTTCCCGAATCCCACAGGGGATTTGAAAGTACTGTCTGCAGACCATGATGGAGACTTTCAGAGCCGTTTCCTCATCCCTATGAAAACTTTTAGCTACTATACTTATCTCACTGGGAAATTTCTAAAATATCAACAAACTAAGCACATCGTCCCTGAAATTTTCCAACGAGATAAGGATAGTCGCTAAAAGTTTTCATAGGGAGGAGGAAACAGCTCTAAAAGTTTCCATTCTGTCGGCAGAAAGTACTTTCAATTCTCCTGTGGGATTAGGGAACAGTCCCAAAAAC
>NW_026558080.1:0-41572 GCF_026930045.1 Uloborus diversus | reverse complement strand
GGAGTATGTTTTAATGAACGATAATGGAGTATAAAGAATAAATACCTTTGTGCTGAGAATTAAAAAGTCAGTAATCCAACGTTATTAAGCACAAAACTTGCAAATGATTGCAGACACGTGTTTCGGTGTTACAAGGAACACCTTTTTCAATGCAAGGAAGTGTGAGCTTTTGGATGAAAAGTCATCCGAGAAAAGCAACACGGTGGAACAGGAGATAGTATAAATATCAAAAAATAGAAATTAAACAAAACAAAAAAGATAAAATGACACCTGGAGACAAAATTTATTATATAATTCCATCAGGAAAAAAAACCGTTAAGTAATAAATTTTAAAAGAAAACCCATAAACAATGCAAAAAGTCCAAAAATGAAACCACTCATAATAAATTAGCAATAAATTTACCAATGGGAAAAAAACTATGTATGGAAGCAATGTATCAAATGGAGAAATGCAGAAAAAAAAACAGAGTGAAGGATAAACATATTGGAATTAGTTAATCACAAAACGAAATAAGAAAGCAAAAAATGAAAAAATAAAAGTAAGAAATGTACGACGTTTACATAAAAATAATAGAAAATCTAAACCAATTTTAACAAAGGAGTCCACACAGAGGAAAAATAGGGAATTGCAGTAAGATCGTTAACTAAATTAGAACGGTTCCTCAGGATGTGGAAAGATTCCCAAAAATCAAGATCCAACGAATTGGGGCATTTTTGGATAATTTGATAAGAGTTAAAATCAAAAAAGTGATTCGATTCCCAACAGTGTTGAGCAATACTGGATTTATTCAGCTGCTGTTTTCTCACATAGCTTTGATGTTCTTTTAACCGAAATTTCAAAGAACGGCGGGTCTGTCCGATGTATCCGAGTCCGCAATTGCAAACAATTTTATAGATCCCACAGCAATTAAGAGGGTGAATAGAATCTTTAAGAGAAGAGAAAGAAAGTTTATTAATAGGAGAAAATACCACTTGGAATTGGAATCGCTTCAGAATCCAAAAGCTCACACTTCTTTGCATTGAAAAAGGTGTTCCTTGTAACACCGAAACACGTGTCTGCAATCATTTGCAAGTTTTGTGCTTAATAACGTTGGATTACCGACTTTTTGATAATGGAGTATATTTTAGAAAACCGAATAGAACAACGAAAAATGCTTTAAATGTACACAAGTTTCATCAATAGTACAAAAAATATTCATCTTTGGGAGATCTAATAGTATCAAGAGGATGAGGATTTCCTCAAAACTTGATGAAATTGATGATTCTTACTGATTCTAGTATGTCATTATCTGCCTATTTATTTGTGTATCTATGCTTTTAATTGCGCATCATTTTGCTTGATCTCCGATCTATCCCCCCCTCCCCTTCTTTTTTTTTTAAAGTTTTTATATGGATATTTTAAGTATTTTTATTTTTTAAAGAAATGAAAATTAAACAATTTTTTTGCGCTGCAATATCAATGAAATGCTTCAATAGACTTCTAGCGAGTCATATAATGTACATTAAATGAAATTAAACGCATGGATTCTTAAAACTAAAACCACTTCTTGGAGCCGCTACTGTTGTAATAATGTTATTTTCCCAATCTCCTAACAAAATTCTAGATTCATCACATGGGACCATATGGGTAAAAAAGTTTCTTTTTCATCCATTTCTTTTCAGCCAATGGGTACAATTTCTTGCAACTGGTTTTTTGCTTTAGAAGCTCTTGAGAATATAATGATTCATGATTTCTGATTACTTGTGGTTAAGAAGAAAAAAAACTTTGGTGATGTTACGGTTTTATTTGGAGAATGAAATAATTTCCTCTTAGAGAAAAAACCTTCTATCCCCGCTCGTCTTTTCGTTCTAAAGCTAAAAAAATTTTTTACCTAGCTTCTGAAGATTGGATTATTACGTCATAAAAATTGAGAACACAGCAGTATTAGAAACACAAGGACAAAGGAAAAAACATGAAAATTATTTTATATTTTATATGTGCGTTTAGCTTATTATAATTGACCTCTTCTATTTTTAAAAGACTTCCTATTTCTTTTTTACATCTCTTAGGTCCAGGAAAAAGTCTCGGGTTAGTATATTGGGTGAATAACGGATGGTGTAATATTCGATTGCCAATTATCTGTCCGTTTCCGTATTTTTTTAACGCTGCGTTGCATTCATAATATCACGATGGAGAAGTTATATTTAAGGTAATCCTATTCTGGCAGCATTGTGAAGGCTACGCAGATCCAAATCACAGCATTATGTTGCTGACAGGTTAAGTTTGCTCCTACTTTAAGTTGTCCACGAAGCAGCAATTAAAGTGCTAAACATTGTTATGCCCCTAATGAAAGTAATGTTCTGCATTATATCTTGAATTTGCCGACAGCGTTGAAAATAACTTACGAAAAAATAATTCATTTATAGGTAAGTGGAGTATTTTATAAAATTCGTCGTCTGTTCAACGAAAAAATATCAAAGACACAATTTAGTCATCCCAATTTTGTTCTATGCATTAGCAAATCATTTCAAACCAAAAACAATCTTTATAAAAAAAAAAAAAAAAAACTAAAAATCCAAACAAAATTTCTATCTTACTTTATTTACAGGTAGAAAATATTAACAGTTAAAAAATAATAATGACCAAAAACTATTAACCAGCAGGACAAAAGATCATCAGCTCAGATATTGTAAAAAGCCTTTCTTAACGCCTTGTTCCATGATGTTCTCAGTAGTGCCCAACGTACGGCCCGCGGAGCAATTCCAGCCAGCGAAGGTGATCCGTATGGCCCGTTGTTTTGTTTAATGTTAGAAGCCAAAAACCACGATTTATGACATTGTTACTAATTTAGAGCCAAATTTTCAGAAATTGGCTCCTGAAAAAACAGATCCATTTGACAAAAAAAAATCCAATAATGATGACAGCATATATTAAATTTTAATTTTCTTTCCTTATTATTTTTTCATGATAATTTGAAAATTAAAAAATATTTCAAAATTTTATATGTTTTCTTGCCCGCGAAGAACATCTTAATATGAGATGCGGCCCTCGGGTAGAAAAAGGTTGTGTATCAATGCTCTAGAATTAAAGGTTATCTATACATATAATAAAATAAGATGTTTGTGTGTGTGTGTGTGTGTGGCGCGTATCCCGGGACAACGGTAACGCCTAGAAAGATGAAATTTGGTATACAGGTGCAGTTTTTGCTGAAGATGTGCACCTCGGGCTTCGATTTTTGATATTTTGATTAGAAAAAAAGTTATTTAATGTTTTATGTGATTTTTAGCACTTTTTAATACTTTTTACCTCACTGACCCCAAACCAATCGCACCACACAAATATTTTTTGTACTGTAGGGTAGGAAATTTAATTTTAAATATGATTAATGAAAAAAATTTGAAGACAGAGCAATTTTTGTATTTTTTACGAATTTTTGAAAAAAACCTTTAATTTGCAGTTTTTCCTGGGTTTTATTTTTTTCTATTATCATCCTGCGAGAAGTATCAAAGCCTCATTTCTAAAATTTAAGTTGGTAATAGTAAAAACATTTCGCCCTCTTCAGAAGAAAAAAGTTCTTAAAAATACGCAATAGTTTTTTTTTTTACAATTTTTTTTTATTGATGAACACATCATGTCTCCTCACGCATCGGTCGAAAAAAAGCGTTCTTCTTATGCTTGTGACGTCACTACTTGGATTTCGATTCGATATTTACGATGGAATCTTAATCGCAAGCAATGTTAATCTTTTTTTTTTTTTTTTTTACTATATTTCTTACTTCTACATTTTATGACGTGATGACCACGTGTTTTTCCAGCAGCGCTTGCTTTTTTTTCTTTCCTTTTTTGTTTTATTTAGGGATTGCATTTATTTCTTTTTCCATCCCCCCCCCCCACAAGCTGGACCTTTTGCTGTATCTATATTACGTTGCATTTCATAGTTGTGCGCATTTAATTCAATAAAAACAGCGAGATTTTTTCATCTCTGTCAAACGCTACTTTTTGCACACTACGGGGATTTTTTTTTTTTTTTTTTGTTCTACTTAAATTAAAAAAAAAAATTGGTTTTTTGAGTGATGTTTGTTTTTATTAGGAAATGGCCGGGAGGTTAAAATAAGTAGAGATGGATAAGAAAATTTAGAGATAGATCGTAAAGGTAGATAGCCGCCGAAGGCGGCAATCTTGGCGTAAAAATGTGAATGGCACAAAAAAAAAAGATAGAGATGGATTGATTAATACTGCTGCTTAATTTATTTAAACAGCCGCCGAAGGTGGCAAACTTGAAGTAAAAAGGTAAATGACAAGTTAGCCAAACAGCCGCCGTAGGTGGCTGCTTGCACAGAAAGGCGAATGGCGTAAGAAGGTGAACCAGCTGGTCGCCGCAGGCGGCTAATACAGCAATATGCAGCACATGATGGTACCATGTTTTAAAACAAAATCTTTTTTTTTTCAGTCGCCTTCTTCCACTCAATAAACGAAACGCGATAACGATCGAAATACAAAAATAAACAATAAGTACGCTAGACATTTTGAGACAATCCATTTTTTAATAACAGCAATAATTAATTCTGAAACACGTACTTTATGAAATTAATTCTGCTGAGATTCTCTCACCATTGTCATTGAACCACTGGTAATAGTAGCGAAATTCCTTGGAGCGAAGAACATTATCTGGCAGAAGCATCGAATTTACATAAGTTTATGAGACAAGAAGCCGTTAAGACTTACCATCGAACTCGGAATTAAATATCTCTGGATGAACACTAGCATTCCAATGTTTGAAAATGGAAGACAAACTATGGATTAATTTCGTAGAGTTATGATACCGTATTCTCTATAATATCATTGGTTTCTGATCAGAAATACATTATCAAACCATGTTGGTACTTCAAAATAATGGACTGGGTAGTTTGGAGCTGTTTATGCAGGATAGTCATGGCTTAGATAGAATCGACCAATAAATTGGGATGATTCTCTAAGTAAATAATGTTTTAAGAGTGTAACATAATGAATGAATGCTGATTAGCATTTCAATTTAAAAGTATTTAATAATTTAAATATGGACAGTAGTTTAGATTTAACAGCAATCGTTCAATATGATTGCTTTTAGAAATAACCATTTATTTTAACACTTTGTAACCGAAACAACTGATTTTCTTGTGCATTTACAGTGACTCCTAAAAGTGTTCGTTCACCTTGAAAATTTGTAGTGAAACCAAAATAACGCAAAACTGAATTCGAATATGAACTCCATTTTTTTTTCACGTCATTCCTATGCCATTCTAAATAAAACCCGGTAGTTTTTTTTTTTCAAAATATTTCCTGATTTTGTATTTGAAAATTTGTCAAAAAACGAAGAGACAGAGAAATAATACGCCCCAAAATCATTGTACACTGACATATTTTCGAATAAATTCGTGATTAAAATTATCACCTGTCATTTTTTTTTACATTGTGTTGACACTGTAAAGTCATTTTGCTTTAATTTTTGTTTATTTATTCCCGATTATTCTACTTATTATTTTTAAATGGCTAGCATTCGTAAAAAAACAACAAACACCATTCGAACTTTGATTTTTTTCCCTCACAATAGCGGTAAATTGGGTTGAAATGTCTCTAGTTAATTTATACCATTCTATAGTGAAGGGCTTGATAAAATGCTTTTAAGAAAGGAATCGAATCCAAAATAAGATAAGAAAAGGTCACCCGGCAAAGTTAAGAAAACTTGATCGGAGATTTACAGTTAAATTTATGAAAAATATACATTTGAGTGCCGTAAAAGTTTCTGCAGAATTTAATGAAAAAGTTTACATTTAATTCTCTCCTAAAATTGTCCTCCAAGATCTCTGATTAGCTGGATTAAATGTGACCTCTTCCCACAGAAATTTTCTTGTTCTTGCGAAAAACAGAAGCTTACACTTTCCGTTGCAAAGTCAATGATAAATAAGCTCAAAACCTTTTAGAATAACGTCTTACTTACAAATGAAAAAATAAATAAAACATTTTAGGTTAAATTTTTGTAGAATTGTAAATAGAAGGAAAAATTAGGACTTTAATCTTATGAACTTAATAGGACCAGTTAATCAGGATGATGAAGGTGTTCTTGTGTGAGGGTGCATATCAGGACTTGGTAGTTTGGAATTTTTTGATGAAATAATGAATCATGCTGTTCATTTTAATATTTTAAAAAACATTTTTAAGCTATTAGCCTAAAATTTGGTTATAGGAAAAACCTTTTTTTTAAAAAATCAAGATAATGATAAGCACACGATTTTCGACGTTTGCACCTGGTGCCTCAAAAATTGTCCTTAAGCTTTGAAATATCTCCTCAATTGCCAGATTTAAATTTAATGTTACATATTAAGAGAAATCTGGAGGCTAGATTGCGAAAATACTGCATTGAAACAAAAAGCGAACTAGAAACAGTAAGACTCGAAGTGCGGTTGAACACTTACTCAGAAATTGCACAAAAAAAGGAAGAAAAAACAATGAAAGCTAGTCTTAGAAGTTTAAAAGCTATTGTTGATACTGCATGATATTCTACCAAATAATAACTTAGTAAAAAGTTAGATTATTTACTAATATATAGATATTTTTTCAAGGTGTACGAAGACTTTGTGACAAAAATTTTCTGGCACTTTTTGATTATTGATTTCTGAAAAATCATGTTTTATTATGTTATTAAATATTTCCATTTACTTTTGTTGAAAATAGGTTATAGATCTTATAATTAAATACCTATTCCAAATTATTAATTTTAACCAATAGATAGGGGTGTATTTCATTGAAAATCGCAAGTGTACGAATACTTTTGGGAGCCACTGTATATTTATACAGTTAAATGTGCAAACCAAAAGACTACAACGTGATTCAAAGAACTGATATGCCGATCGATAACTTCTATTCTCTCTCGGGATTTGAACTCGTGCCCTCTGTTCGAGAACTGAGAGCGTTCCCTCCTCTGCCCTGCCGATTCTACGAGAGTGGTCTGATTTACCGACAATGCCCCTCGGCAAATCTTTATTTGCTAGGAAAAGAGAGAGAAAAAATGTTACATCTATTTTCTTGAGCTTCCTTTATTATTTAAAATTCCGCTCTAGAAAAACGTGACTCATGGGTACGCTTCGATAGCATTTTTGTTATGAAGTTTTAAATTTATTTATCTATTTAGTGAAGAAAATTTTAGTTACAATCTTTTCAAAAGTTATCTTTAGTATTTAAACTGAAAAGTCAAATCTGTTGTCTGAAATAAATTGTTAGTTGAAGCAGTATATAAAAAAAGGTAAAGCGATGCAAGTGGACGTTCTAATGTTTTAAGAAAAAAAGTGGTTTAAGTTCAGATTCTAGGAAGACTTTCATTGATTTTTTTCTCTAAATCATGCTGTAATAGTAGCACCTAATATGGCTTCTAGTAAAATCTGACCACCAATGATATGGAAAAGCATCCGGTTTGTAGGCAGAAATGGACATAACTATTAATTTACATTGTTGGTAGTTTGTTCGTTAAGATGTGCGGTTTTGCCTCTTAATTATTTCGATGCAGTTTCGTAGAAATGAGTTTGTTCACGGCAATAATTTTTCATACCTAAACTATATTCGATCGATATCCTCACTACAAGAAATAATTGATTTATTGTTTTTAACATAATTTTGAGCTTACGATGTTGCTTCTACGTTTCCGAACGAAATGAAAACATTTTATTTTCTTTTTGTTGTTCCCGTAGAAATTCTTTGTTTCCGCTCATTTAATTTTTGAGATTGCAATAAATTAATATGGCACTTGTGACATTTCAAAAGGCATGCATAAATATCGCATCGACACTTTCCCTTCTCCCCTGCGAGATTCATTCAGATGGAATCGTCTTAACTTGGTCGATTGCCTATTTCACACACTTCATGGTCAGACTGTACCATATTGTTACAAATCTTGTAAATAGTAATTATTGTAGGAACGTAACCTGTAAATAGTTTCCCGTAATGAATATACAACCCCTTAACATATGGCTAAAGTATACAACCCCTATTCTTTTTATTTTCATTGATAAAGTTTGATAACGGTCTACGCATTTCTCGAAGCAGAAAGAATGTTGTAGAAAATTCTTGGATGTTTATAAAAGCCGTTAGCGATGGATAAACGGGGAGTTTCGATTCAGATTTCGAACTGAGTGTGTGTATTAGCTCTGTTTATAGCGAGGCATTTCGCTGTGTTGTTTTCGTATTTGGAAGTAAATACGTGTGTAAACGTTGAGTTTACGGTGTTGTGTGATAAATGCTTAATTGCTGATGAATAATTTAGCAGTTGTTGAAGATCGTTCCTGTACATAGTGTAAATAAATTTCCTGTGTTTTTATCAAGAACTGTGTCTTCATTTCAAGAAAGTGGAAGTCGCACCGAATCCGTTACAATTGGCGCCCAACGTGGGGCTTCTTCTGGACTTTCTTGGAGTAAGTGTGACTTTGGACATTTTTTTTCATAAAAACTTTTTGAATTTGGACTTTAATTTTATGGTGATTACTCGCGCAATGGATGAACAATTAAAACAACTTCTTGATGCAATCAACTCTGTTAAAAATGAATTAGCGGCTAATCAAGACCAATTAAAAAGTGATTTGACTGCAAGTTTTACTGCAAATCAAGAACAACTAAAAAATGATATGGCGACTAATCAAGAACAATTAAAAAAAGATATGGCAGCTAATCAAGAACAATTAAAAAATGATATGTTGGCAAATCAAGACCAGTTAAAAAGCGATTTAACGGTGCTGAAAAAGGACTTAACGTCTAACCAAGAAGAAATTAAAAACGACCTTATTTCGGTAAAGACTGTGATGGAAAATAAATTTAATGACATAGAGCATCGAGTTGATGCTATTGAAGAAAAATTTAATACCGTTGAAAGCCGATTCAATGCTGTAGAAAATAAATTTGAAGATGAAGATAGAAGATTTCGTCTACTAAAAGAAGAGATCTTTAAGGACGTGGAAAGGAGATTGGCGACCGCGGAAAGCAGCTCTGTACAGTTTGGCGCTCCCACATCGGTTGCTCGACCGTCCATTAAACTTGCCACATTTGATGGGAAAACTTCGTGGCAGGTTTACAAAACTCAATTCATGATAGTGGCGGAAGCGAACGGATGGGACTCTGCTACCAAGGCCTGTCATCTTGCAGCATCCCTGAGAGGTGACGCAGCGGACATTCTCCAGACCCTTCCGGACAGCCAGCGCCTGGATTTCGCCGCCCTCACATCTGCGTTGGAGCTTCGCTTCGGTGAGAAGTGCCAGAAAGATTTCAGCCGACTCCAGTTGAAGTCCCGTTTCCAGAAAACCGGGGAAACCCTGCAAGAGCTAGCGGCGGACGTCGAGAGATTGTCTCATCTTGCTTTTTGTGACTGTCCTGCGGACGTTCGAGACAACCTGGCACTCAACTACTACATCGACGGGGTTCGAGATCCGGAAATCCAGAAAGCTCTACGGATGGCGGATGTCAAAGACCTGAATTCTGCCGTTGTGTATGCGATGAGATACGAGGCCGCCCAAGAAGCAACCCGTGTGGATCGCCATCGAATCCGGACTCAGGAAGCTGATGAATCTGATTCCAGGTCGTCCCACCTCGCTGAACTTGAGAGACAACTCGGTGACTTGACAAGACATTTGAGCAACATAACAGCCCAAAAGAAACAAGAGCAGAAGTGCTGGAAATGCGGTAGTGAAGGACACCTGCGAAGGAGTTGTCCGGCTCGCCAAGCTACGCGAGGGAAGGAAATCACCACCACTAAAGCTCTGCAGATTTCCTCTTCTAGTAGTGGCAGTGATGGACTTTTCATTTACGCACATGTAAATGGGAACCCCTGCAGACTGATTGTTGACACTGGAGCCAATGTGACAATCATTAGGACAGATGTGGCTCGTGAATTTGGATTGAAACTGCTGTGGACCTCGCCACGCGTAAGTCTCCAGACTGTGACAGGTGACAAAATTGAGATTGACGGTAAAGTGGACTTGGAAATAGTGTTTGGGAATGCCACCTACCATCATACGGCATTCGTTGCTAATATCACGGACCCCTTCATTCTCGGATTGGACTTTTTGAAGAAATATGACTTCACTCTCGACTTCAAGACTAATGAGCTGCACTCGATGAGAGAAGACATAGCCGTTTTCCCCGCAGAAAGTGATGTAAAATCCGCTCATCAAATAATAGCCCGAACAGATTTATCGATTCCCTCAAGGTCAGAATCATTAATACCCGGCTCCATTGAAGAAACCAATAGTTTTCGATTTGGACTCATTGAATACCCTAACCTAAGCAATAGCCTAAAAGGAGTGCTGGTAGCATCTACGCTTGTGGACCTTTCTAAGGATGTAATTCCCGTGAGAGTCGCCAACGTGAGTGAAAGGCCAAGGAATATCCGGAAAGGTGAAGTGTTAGCAACTTGTACTCCAGTAAACTGCATCATTAGAAGAATCAATTCCCCTGAGACTGTGTCTTCTGAGTCCTTGACGTCGAAGTTAATTGGGAGTGCGCCATTATCGAAAGATCAAAGAACTGCTGCGGAACAATTGGTGGACGACTTCAAGCATCTGTTTTCATCTACATCGGAGGATGTTGGCCGTACGAATTTAACGCAGCATAGGATTTACACTGGAGAACACCTCCCTATTAAACAGCATCCAAGACGACTACCGTTCGCCAAGAAGGAAGAGGTTGAGACCCTCCTGAAAGAGATGAAGGAGAATGATGTAATCGAACCGTCATCCAGTCCTTGGGCCTCTCCCATCGTCTTGGTCCGAAAGAAAGATGGCTCCACCAGATTTTGTGTTGATTACCGACGACTGAATGAAATCACCAAGAAAGACAGTTACCCTCTTCCACGGATAGACGACACCTTGGACACTCTTTCCGGACACAAGTGGTTTTCGACCCTGGACTTGAAGAGCGGCTACTGGCAGGTTGAGATACACCCTGATGACCGAGAGAAGACAGCGTTTACAACTGGACAAGGCTTATGGCAGTTCAAAGTGATGCCCTTCGGCCTCTGCAATGCACCAGCTACGTTCGAGCGTCTTATGGAGACAGTGTTAAGAGGACTCTCTTACGAATCCTGTCTGGTCTACTTAGACGATATCATCATCGTGGGACGCAGCTTCGAAGAACATCTGGCAAATCTTAGGAAGGTGCTGCAAAAGCTTAAGGAAGCCAATCTGAAGTTAAGCCCGTCCAAATGTAATTTGTTCCGCCGGGAAGTGAACTACCTTGGTCACATCATCTCTTCTGAGGGTGTGCAAACCGATCCAGAGAAGGTATCTGCGGTCAGGAGTTGGAGTCGTCCCGAAAACATCCATCAGTTGCGAAGTTTCCTGGGGCTCTGCACGTACTACAGGAAGTTTGTGAAGGGTTTTTCCAACATTGCACGACCTTTGCATAAGCTGACGGAGAGCAAGCAAAAGTTTGAATGGTCCAAAGAATGCGAAGATGCATTTCTACGACTGAAGGAGGCTTTAACATCAACGCCTATCCTCGCCTATCCTCAGCCTGAAAAATCCTTCATCCTGGACACTGATGCGAGCAACGAGGGAATTGGAGCTGTTTTATCCCAAGAAATTGACGGAAATGAACATGTCATCGCTTACTGGAGCAAATGCTTATCAAAGTCGGAGCGAAATTACTGCGTCACCAGAAAGGAGTTACTGGCCATAGTGAAAGCTGTAGAACACTTCCATCATTACCTCTACGGCCGAAAATTTCTGCTTCGGACAGATCATGCCTCGTTAACTTGGCTTTTGAACTTCAAGAATCCAGAAGGCCAGATAGCCAGATGGATACAGCGGCTCCAGGAATATGACATGGAGATCAAGCATCGAAAAGGGTTATCTCACGGTAATGCTGACGCTTTATCAAGGAGACCCTGTCCTGAGAACTGCCACTATTGTTCCCGAATCGAGAAGCAGTATGGAACGACTAGCCCTACCGCCTATCAGGTGACAGTGACTCCAACATCATCAGAACCTGATCCATGGAGTGATGACCAAGTTCGAAAAGATCAACTTGAAGACCCCGACATAAAACCAATTTTAGAGTTCATGGAAAGTGACAGTCGACGCCCTAGCTGGCAGGACGTTTCAATCTTCAGTCCTGCAACAAAAAGATACTGGGCTTTATGGAACTCACTCCATTTACGGAACGGCGTGCTACACCGGAAATGGGAATCTGACGACGGCAAGACATCTAGGTGGCAGTTACTACTTCCTCGATCCAGGATTTCAGATGTTCTGAAAGAAATACATAGTAGTGCGACTGGAGGACATTTTGGTGTCTTGAAAACTCTCAATAAAGTTCGGGAGCGCTTCTTCTGGAGCAAGGCGAAGGATGACGTGGAGAAGTGGTGCCATTCTTGTGACGCCTGTGCTGCTCGTAAAGGACCGAAGAAGAGAAGCAGAGGGAAGCTACATCTGTACAACGTTGGAGCTCCTTTCGAACGAATTGGGATCGACATCCTGGGTCCTCTACCAAGAACTGCTGATGGGAACAAATACATTCTTGTTTCCATCGACTACTTCACCAAATGGCCGGAAGCATATCCCATTCCAGATCAAGAGGCTACTACCGTAGCAGAGACTCTAGTCCAACATTGGATCTCGAGATACGGAACACCTTTGCAGATTCATTCCGATCAAGGGAGGAATTTCATCTCTGCTGTGTTTAAGGGCCTATGTCAAATTTTCGGAATTGAGAAAACTAGGACAACACCACTACACCCACAATCGGACGGCATGGTGGAGAGATTTAACCGCACAATCCTGAATAATCTCTCACTTATGGTATCCAGAAATCAACAGGATTGGGACAAGAAGCTACCTTTGTTCCTGCTGGCCTACCGCAGTGCTGTCCACGAGACTTCCGGATACGCCCCATCTCAGATGCTCTTCGGACGAGAGCTTCGGCTACCTTGTGATCTCGTCTTCGGTCGTCCTCCGGATGCGCCTTCATCGCCTGAGGAGTACATCCAGGATCTCCAGGCCCGGTTGGAAGACGTTCATAACTTCGCACGAGAGCGAATCAACATCGCGGCGGAGAAGATGAAGACCCGATATGACACAAGGTCTACTGGACATAAATTCAACGAAGGCGACAAGGTTTGGTTATGGAATCCCATCCGACGGAAAGGTCTGTCACCCAAATTGCAGTCGCATTGGGATGGACCCTACAAAGTCCTTAACCGACTAAATGACGTCGTAGTGAGGATCCAAAAATCACCTAATGCAAAACCTAGGGTTGTACATTATGATCGGTTAGCCCCATACTATGGCCATAGTTCATGAGTATTACGTAAACAACCATGGTTGATAACATAAAAATTGTAGATAATTTTTTTGCTTTTAATGTTTAGTAATATTTCTTGTTATTATTGTGTTTTCTGTATCTGTTAGTTATTAATTAATGTGTATATTTGTAAACTTGTGATAGAAGTTCGGCACCCTTTCTGGGGATTGTACTGCCCGGGACGTGCAGTCCTTAGGAAGGGGGCAATGTTACAAATCTTGTAAATAGTAATTATTGTAGGAACGTAACCTGTAAATAGTTTCCCGTAATGAATATACAACCCCTTAACATATGGCTAAAGTATACAACCCCTATTCTTTTTATTTTCATTGATAAAGTTTGATAACGGTCTACGCATTTCTCGAAGCAGAAAGAATGTTGTAGAAAATTCTTGGATGTTTATAAAAGCCGTTAGCGATGGATAAACGGGGAGTTTCGATTCAGATTTCGAACTGAGTGTGTGTATTAGCTCTGTTTATAGCGAGGCATTTCGCTGTGTTGTTTTCGTATTTGGAAGTAAATACGTGTGTAAACGTTGAGTTTACGGTGTTGTGTGATAAATGCTTAATTGCTGATGAATAATTTAGCAGTTGTTGAAGATCGTTCCTGTACATAGTGTAAATAAATTTCCTGTGTTTTTATCAAGAACTGTGTCTTCATTTCAAGAAAGTGGAAGTCGCACCGAATCCGTTACAATATCTTATCCAAAAACAGGGGGGAGTTTTTCTTAAAATTTATACTGGTTATCTCTGATTTTTTACTGTCTGCATTTACACGTCTTACCTCTTCAGTGTCTTCATTTTAGAATACAGTAAGATAACTGCAAAATTTAGAATTTTAAGTTAAAAAAGTTATTCTTTTTCTGGACTACCGATATCTGTCTTCGCCAAAAAGACCACCTTTTTAGAGTTAGATCTAAACTATATTTCCCTGTTTGTTGGTGTCCTAATGGTCTATTTGTTTCTGCTCATAATTGTTGTACTTCTCTTGTTTTCATTTTCAATTGATAAATCGTTCTCAGTTACATACTTTCATACTGAAACCCACACTGATAGTTACCCGAAATGCAACATCAAAAAGGAATAGTCAGAATGAAACGAAATTTTACACACGTGATGGGAACATGTGGAGTTGAGTCACCTGTAGCGTGAATGTACGAGGCCATACAATCGAGCTTTAATGCATAGCAGTCTCGTACGATGTCCTATGTTATTTTGTACCAGTTACAGTAAACGCGCCACTAATTCAAACTCTTAGGTTGTACAATTTACCGTCTCAAGTGATCCCGCACATGCTTTAATTGTGACAAATCAGGGTATTGCGCAGTGAAGAAATCAGGTAATCCAATTTCAGCAGGTTTCATTGCTGTACTACATTCTCTTTCTTAAATCAAAATTGTCGTTGACTCTCCAAAAGGACAAGCTATAATTAATGTAACAAAAAAAATCATTTAATTAAACATTACAACAAAGTGAATAGTAACCGTAAATGATTCTTGTCAGAATTAGAGCTAGCGGCTCCATTTGAAATTGCAAATCTAAATCTGAACTGAGATTCTTCAAGTTTTAAAATGGGGTTTACAATAAAATTTGCGAGAATTTTTATCATCAAGAGAAACTAAATATGAGATTTAACACGCAGGTCTGAGGAGTTGATAATGTGGGAAGGGAAGAACCCTGAGACCCTTGTGAGTGTGATCGAGTATTGTCCCGTTAAAAATGTCTCCTTGGAGCCCCGCCATGAGTGCCCACACATATGACTAAAACGTGACACCACATGAGGATGACGGAACTCGGTAAAAATGCAGACTGGCACAAGAAATGAAAATACTTTTAAAGTCTACAGCGATGGGTCTAGGTTAAGCGCGTTATGCACACATAATATTTTCGGCTAGGAGAGCTTTAAAACGTGTTTACTTGTGTTTTGCGGCTTTTCAAAAGAATCTGTGGACTTAGATACACAGTATTGTGACTAGAGGGGACTCTAAATTGTAACCGGGGACAAAACGAGTAGTTGTCGGATTGAAAGAAGGGGATAATTGTGCGCCTCAGAAAAGCAGGTTGGTAGAACAAGCATATATATATGTGGTCAACAAAAATTGTTTTTTCTCAGCTTTGTCTCCATTTTCAGCACTGTAGCAACACAGAATGCAACAGAAATAAGGCCATATACAGGTGTAGGTAAGCCTATCCTGGATGTCCCTTTGGTGTGAAAAAAAGTTTGGAAAATAATAAATGCGTTCTTATAATTAAAGAGAGCGCTATCTTTATTTATTAAACTGCGTTTATAATTTTTCGTATTAATGACTGTGCAGTAAATGTAGATAAATCAATTTTTGTAAGGAGGGGATTTTCATTTTGTTTCTTTTTTAATGCGTAATTTATTCAAATTCTTTAATCTTTTGGGGGTGGAGGTTTTTATTGTTCTATACATAGTTAACGTCTCCAATGTCTCTGCGGGCGATGGTTTTTAAAGTTAGCTAGGGTACCATCGTGCGAGAACCATAAATTTATAAATAATAAAATGTGATTGTTGTGATGTAAAAAGTATTTTTTCCCGATACTGAGGAATATCTTTCTAAATTTGTTAAAAATTGATGTATCTCCATAATACGTCGACATCATTCAGCACAGTAATTACCGCATAAAATGACTCTTTTCTTGTAGGGATACAACTTTGTGGCAATGTTCGTTCTAAGTACTTTTTCACCATCATATATATATATATATATATATATATATATATATATATATATATATATATATATATATATATATATATATATATATATATATATATATAGATCTATATATATATAGATATATACCTTGAATTTGGAACTTCAGAACAAAGATATTTATTTGCTTGAAGTAAATACAAAGAGAAAGATATATCTGAAAACTCTTATATTTCACTTTTAAAATGATAGAGTAATGTGAGTTCGGAAATGATGGACTGACTTTTTTTTTCCATACTCTGAATTCAAATGCCATAAACCATTTCCCACGATTTTGTGGTTTTCTGTATACATTGAATTGTTCCTCAAATATTACCATTTCAATATACTTTTTGCTTTCTTCGGGTACTCATGGTATCGAGAAGAAAATAACCATCATTTCACTTCCAGCTTTAAAAACATGTAATCTGATTTTTCTTTATATCAAGGTTTTTTTGGCTGACAGTTTTAAACATCAAACTCAGTTACTTCTGTTGCAGAATTATGTTTGTTCTCCCTACTCGCAAAATATTTAGAAAATCTGAATCCTAAATGTACTGTATTTAATAAAAATGATTTTTTTATTGCTACCGTGTAGATGTGACATATTTTCTGACTTGGACTGTAATTTGATATTTTCACGATAAAGAATTCACTAGCTCAAAGGATTATTATACTAACGATTAATTTATGCCAGTGTGCCGAAGGCACCTATCTATATTCCTTTCTTTCAGAATAACTTTTTTTCCGTAAGTAAATACGCATCCAATTCTTCATAGCTGACGTATATTTAAGTTCTAGTTTCTTATATCAGCAGAACTTTTTTTGTCTATTGAGTATTTTTGAACAATGTCTGCCACGTTACTAAATTTTTGTTTCGCACAAAGATGGCAACTTTGTGAGTTTTAGTACTCACTATTTAGGAAACAAGACCATGTAATACGCTTCCGATTCTTTCAAAATTTCGCCTAATAAAGTAAAATAAATTAAAACATTTTCACCAAATGAAAAATAACGTTTTGTGGTTCCTAAGAATTGCACTATGTGTAAAAAGAGGAAGCGTTGTTGTTTAAAACGGTTTGACTTTTTAACTAAGTGATAATCGAGTTAGCTATTGAGGTGGTAAGCCCCAAACATCTTTTTTTCCACAATTATGTCGCAAACAGAAGGGAAAAAATTGTTCTCCAGTCTCCTGAACCCATAGTAGTTGCTCAATGACTCTCACGCAGGATATATTTATAATAATAATTACGTTCTCTGCGCGTAGAAGGTGAATTTTGTAATTCTATGTGCTGGTATCCTCCGATTTCAAGTCTGATGTCCTAGCCAGTGTGCTTCACGACACGGCCTATTTTACATTGAAAAATAATGAAGAAAAATCAATGTTACTGCTGAACCTACACAGAGCACACATGATCTGGTACCTATGCTTCGTTTCTGAAAAACTATCTGGAGTACAATTTGTCTTACTTAATCGCTGGATCAAAGCTGAACATCTGCGTTCCAGTGAAATTAAAACACTTTCGGAGGCACTATTGCCTTAGTTAGTGGCCGTATCGACGGAAAATATACATTTTCGTGCCTACTTTTTGAAATTAAAAATTCACGAGAGCGCAATTGTTCTTTCTTAGTAGTCGTATTAACATAAAACATCTACATTCTAATGTATATTCTTCAATTTTATAAATATCTGGAGCACTTTTTCTCTTAGCTACTGGTTGTATCACAAATGAAAACCTACATTCTAGTGTTTACTCACCGTAGTTTAAAAGATAGTGAAAAATGATGAGCTACTTCTTGTTCCTTATCTCGCAGAAGTTTCTGCGAGATTAGCAAGAACTTCACCATCGCTGCAGCATTTCCGAAACTTTTTTACTGTAATTCATTTCTTTTTTTTTTTCCATTAAATGCTTGAAAGAATTGAATGCCACAGAGCAATAACAAAATCCTATGAAAATGGTATTGTTTCCTATGAAAATGATTGTTTTTTAAATTAACACGGCTTTCCCTTGGAATTTGGACAGTTTTGACATTGCAATTAACAAACTTTAGCTCTCCGTAGTCTAAACGTTTCATGTTTAACAATTATTCCTTGAACAATTTGGTTCAAAATTTATTCACATGATGATCTGCCCTTCGTGTTTAGTCAAACAATAATTCTACATCTTAATTTCTTCATTTGTAACTAGAAAGTCGCCCGTCAAGGTACTGTCCAACCACGGATTGCATGAAATTTTCAAACGTCCAGATAAGGCGAATCTATGTGAATAAGGGGGAAAAGTAAAAATTTGATGCGCGTATTCCGCTCATTTGATTGAGACTCTGCTTCTGCAAAAGCTGACATCGGTAAAAAATAATAGATTCGTCCATTTCCGGCTGTAAAACGGATGTTTGTCTTTCCATACAATCCATGGTCAGACAGTATGATGAGTGAAAAGGGATTCTACATTTGAACGGAGACATTTCCTGTTTAATGATTATTTGAATAGTTGAAATTGTAACCCTGACTCCAATGATTTAACCCTAAACTCTAGGAGGTAGCGTTCATTAATGACCAGTTTCTTCATTCACTTGAAATAGCACAGTGTTACCAGTAAAACAAATAAGTTACCGGATCGAGTTCAGCCTTGTCACAATGAAGCCTTTCCCTGCATATTAAACCTTACCAAAACATATTATTAAATTATCATGCCGAAGCACGAGTTTCTTTTTTGAAACACGCGGGTTACTCGATCATCGGCTATTATATATATGAGGATGGGGAAAAAGTTAAAACATAAATGATAGACAACTACAAAGTTCTCAAAGTCTTCTGCGTATTTAACGGTTAGCAAATGTGTTTTCAAATGAACAGTTGTTACGTTCCGCAAAATAGAAATCAATCTTTTTTCTTTCTTTTTTCTTTTTTTTGCTACGACGTTAATTAGAGTTTGATATTTATTTGGTGACTACTTACAAATTGTGTGGGAGTTTTGGAACAAACTTTGTTATTTGGAAAACATAAATCTGATATCGTAAAAGATATAGAATACCATATTTACAAGAAATGCAACACAAAAAGGAAAAAATCAAATGTATCAAATTGTTTCGGTATTTCATGAAAATCTTTTGAAAAAAGAAGTATTGGAAGTTTTTCAAGAAAATAAGGAAATCTTGGAACTTCTTTAAAAAACAAGCCTTTCAAAACAAAGTTTTAACTTCACTCACCAATTCGTCTATGTACACACGAAATATTCATTCATAGACACTTACCTAGAATAGAAAAGAGAAAAATCAGAGTGTTGTTGTTTTATGACTTAAATATATTATTACAGGATTATTATTACGTACATTATTAGGTTACTTGCTACATTAAATACAAAAACTATCAAAAAAAAACTTTTTTTCTTTCTAATGGGGATGCGTTAGGTTATTTAGCCTTTAGGCAGGCCTAGTGCTTTCCCCAGATATGGCATCCAGTCCTTCATGTGCCACCATTAAGGCACGGTTGTCAATGTCACGGGTAATCTCCACGAACAGTTTCCACCAGATGGAGGCACTGGGCTCTCTCTTTGGTGCGAACCTGCACTACGCTTTTAATTTTTCCTAGGGATCTTTTACGCGTCGCATAATCACCAAAAAAAAAAAGAAAAAAAATGTATCACAATATAAATAAAGTGAAAAACCAGCGTAAGTAAAAGCACAATATCTGAAGAAAGAACAGCATATAGCTATTTCAAGGATACAATAGGGCCTCTTCATCAGTGCAAAAAAGGTTCAAAAAAAAAGTTTCTTGTTCTATACTGGAAAGCCTGTACAATTCGCGTAGGTTATTTTTCTTTTTTTTTTCACTGATGAAGAGGCTCCATTATAGCCTTGAAATAGCTATATGCTGTATTTTCTTCAGATTTTGTGCTTTATTTACCTTGGTTTTTCAATTTATTCATACCTACTAGATTGCCAGAAAAACGAATTTGTTCATAAATAATGCAAAAGAAAATTAAAACTACAGCATGAATGCACACAAAAATGCCGCTTCTAAGAGAACACGAAGATAAACTAGATCAGACTACTTTAGTTTTTACCTCTGGTGGAAAAAAAAAACAGCATGTTGGTACATCCGACCTCAAATCCCAGAACCCGGCCAGTAAAACCTAAGGCGCTCGCTAAGTGGTGGAGTGATTACAGGATAAAAGCATGTTTATACAATAAAACTGCAGTAAAATACGTAGATGACAAAAATGCAAAACAATTAAAAACGAAAAATTTGTAAATACACGTAGTTTCATTTACACTCTCAAGTCAGAATTCTCGTTTTATACTGGAAAACCTTAAGCTCTAAACATACTTCGCTGTCCCTCATCATTTCCAAAGCTCTTTAATACTGTGCAATCCGCTTATGTGATGCGTGAGGAAGTCGACATTTTCCGTGATTGCATCCAAACAGTAGATTAAAAACAAGCTTTTGAATGTGTCGTTAGTTTTAATAACACGCACAATGGAATATGAATAATTAATTTCAGAGAATTACAAAATATTCTGCTTTCAGTTTAATTAGGTTACATTTTTATTAATGGAAAGCTTTCATAAATCAGCGCATGGGAAAATTAATTAATATTATCTTAGTAACAATAGGCAGAGTTTTTGTTTACTGAACATTTGATTATCAAATTTGAACTAATTATTAAATAATCCAACTGGTTATTATTCTTACATTGACATTTCTCTGGTCACTGTTTCTATTTTCTAATACCTTATGATGCATTAACATGAGTTGTATCTACCACGGGTGCTTCCAAAGAGGTGTTTTGTGGTGTATCCCCTGCTCCCCCCCCCCTTCATAAAATTCTAAGCATCATAAACTTTCTAAATGCAACTTTGATGTCCAAAAAAATAAAGATAAATAAGAGGTTAAACGGTACGTATAGTCAGTAAGTATAATCAAAGAAAAAAATAACATCAATTTTATTTTCTATTTATCAACGTACACACAAATATTAGCGTGAATTACAGTCAAAAAGCAATATTTTAAAATTAAACTTAAAGTTCAGCTAGCTGAAAGTTTAGATTCATTTTAAAGTTTTGTCTTTACTACAAAACAGGTTCGTTTTCTTTTTGCCGCCTCAAACGAAAGAAAAAAAAATGTTCGCCAAACATGCACATGTACATACACAATTGATAAAACGTCTTTTAGCTCTCAATTTTCTAAAATATTTTTAAAAAATGAAAAACATATAATTTAAGTAAGTTATTAAAAAGTAACTGATAAAAAACAAGTGCGATAATCAAAGCGCAGATAAAACTTTATTAAGTTATAGTGAGCTAGGGTTCATTTCCCGCAACTAATTCTGTTTATTTTTTTTTTCTTCGCATTTTCGATTTATAAGTAGTAAAAAATCTTATTAAAAGGGAATGAATTGTTTCAAATTTTAGTGTTTCAGAGCCTTTCTGTGGCATAATTGACTAATAGTAATTTATATCGCATTACTTCAAGTTTATAATCATTTTGATGTCATATATATTTACCCTGATTAAATGCAACTCTTTGCCTTTAACGGAAAGTTTTTTACAAACTTAAAAAACACAGTTTTTGAATACAATTAATAAAATCTCAAGCTTCACTCTTATTTCTACTTATATAAATACCTAAACGCCGCCAAACATATTTCTTTTTTGCCCGAAATATTAGGAGAGAAAACAAAAAAAAATTTACTAAACTTTCTACGCAACTCCAAAAATAGAATTTTACTTGATCGTTTTGTTAAACCGGAGTGATTTAAAATTGTGAATCGGATCCTTTTGCTTTGAGTTATATACTGACTTAATATTTCATATAAATGTCGATCAATTAGTATCGTCAATACCTAATTTAGAAAATGTTTTAAATGCAGGTAATAAAAACAAATTTAAATCAATGTAACTGGTTATCTCACCAGAGAACACTGTCTCAATTGCTCAGAATTAAAAATAAATAAATAAATGTTCTTGGACAAATTGGTAACAGTATAGTTTTTCTA
The DNA here is from genome assembly GCF_026930045.1 of Uloborus diversus. Classification (NCBI taxonomy): domain Eukaryota; kingdom Metazoa; phylum Arthropoda; class Arachnida; order Araneae; family Uloboridae; genus Uloborus; species Uloborus diversus. The sequence continues at coordinate 19,563 of NW_026558080.1, read as the reverse complement.
TACAATTCGGAAAAAAAAGGAAAGGGAAAAGAAGAAAAAAAAATAATGAACGAAAACAATCCTGAAAAAATGAAAAAAACAAAAAATAAACCAAAAAGTATTTCAAACTGAAGAGGATAATGAGTGGAGAGTGTAAAATAAAAAATGAGTAAAATAGTTAGTACGAACTAAATACATAATATGAAAAATCTTCAATTAAAGTTTGGTTCAAAACAAAAACCCCACGTTTTTATCGACTGTGGTACAGTTTGACCACCGATTAGATGCAAAGGGAAAAGGGGTTTACAGGCGGAAATGGACGCATCTATTAGTTTTCAAAAAAAAAAAAAAAAAAAGTAGAGCCATAAAAGTTCTCCAAGCTTTTTTCTTCTAATTACTAATTTCAAGCATCAAGAACAATGTTGTTACTGTTATGTATCAAATGTTGCAACTTTTCATGGTATGAATATCTAAAAACGAAATTAAGTAATTAAGTATGCAAATGTAGCAGTTTTTATTCATATGAGTTTCTAAAAATGAAATTATGCTTAGAAGCAATAAATAAATGATCCATTCCACGGAAAACAGTCACTTTGTCTCGCACGTAACGTCGCATATATTTCATTATAAAATAACACTTAAAAATATTAATGAGCATTTTTTTAATCAAATTACAAACTTACTAGTCTTCGCCCAGTGGTCGAAATTTGACCCGATTCATAAATGAATATTTGAGAAAACTTGTATGAACTTAACTATTTCTAAAAAAAAAAAAATTCTGCTCTTACTCGTGTTTACTGCATATCTGGAAACGTACAACTTTTATATGTACACACAATACCAAACAGTAATAATTTATTTAAATTTTTCTTTTTGTCTGTTAATTTCAAAATAAATGAATGAAAGGGAATATTTCATTAATGGGGTCTTTTACGATATTTTAAAAGTATTTTTTGCTGAAAGAGCATGCTTAAAAACATAGGTTTTAACCATTTTTCAAATAATATAAAAAAAATTGATATTTTTTAACAATTAGTTTAATTGGTGCGCAGATCGAAGTTCATTTTTTACGCTTCTGCCATGGCATCAAAAACGATTAAATGCCATTAGTGTAAATTATCAAAACATGGAAACGGTGGTTAACTGCAAAGCGTAAACATTTTGGCGGAAATGGAGTAGCGTGCCAAAGTACATCACTTGTAACGTCATAAAGATCATGCTATATTTCAAAAATCGAACTTAAAAAAAAATAATTAAATAAACTGTCGGGAACATGAAAGTTTTCTGGCTCCATGTTATTTATGTTATTTCTTTTGCTTATTCTATCAATTTCAGTGACTAAAAGTAGTATTTTAACTGAAGAAAAAACCTCATTAAACTGAAGAAAACAACCTCATTAAGAAATTGGTGTGGTCGTCAAATTCTTGGCTTGAATAATTTTATTTTGGATACCATGTTGCTTTCTGCTAACCCGATGCAAATAGATATATCCCTACTCTTTGTTTACGTATGTAAAGGAAAAACATTTTTTCGCGCTGGCATTGGAAACAAAAAAATTGACGCCAATGGATAAAAATTGTCAATTAACCAATTTTCGAAATCTTCCCGTATGAAATGAAGCATCAAAACTCAGTGAAAATGTACAACTTGTGTGTGAACAATATTACTTATAAAACGTCTACTATTACTGAGTAAGTTGCTTCTTCGTCATCTATACATACAATAAAATAAGATGTTTGTGTGTGTGTGGCGCGCTTCCCGGGAAAACGGTAAGGCCTAGAAAGATGAAATTTGGTATACAGGAAAAGTTTTTGCCCAAGATGTGCACCTCGGGCTTCGATTTTTAATATTTTAATTAGAAAAAAAGTTATTTAATATTTTATGTGTTTTTTTGCACTTTTTACCTCACAGACCCCGAACCAATCGAACCACACAAATATTTTTTGTACTATAGTGTAAAAAATTTAATTTTAAACATGATGAATGAAAAAATTTTGATGGTTCAGCAATTTTTGCATTTTTTATGATTTTTTGAAAAAACCTTTAATTTGCATTTTTTTCTGGGTTTTATTTTTTTCTAATATCATCCCGCGAGAAGTATCAAAGCCTCATTTCTAAAATTTAAGTTGGTAATAGTAAAAACATTTCGCCCTCTTCAGAAAAAAAAGTTCTTAAAAATACGCAATAGTTTTTTTTTTTACAATTTTTTTAATGATGAACACATTGTCTTTTCACGCATCGGTCGAAAAAAGCGTTCTTCAATCTTTTATGCCTCTGACGTCACTACTTGGATTTCGATTCGATATTTACGATGGAATCTTAATCGCAAGCAATGCTAATCTTTTTTTTTTTACTATATAGCTTACTTCTACATTTTATGACGTGAGGACCACATGTTTTTCCGGCAGCGCTTGCTTTTTTTCTTTCCTTTTTTGTTCTATTTAGGGATTGCATTTATTTCTTTTTCCATTCCCCCCCCCCCCTCACCCCAAGCTGCACCTTTTGCTGTATCTATATTACGTTACATTTCATAGTTGTGCGCATTTAATTCAATAAAAACAGCGAATTTTATTTTATCTTTGTCGACCGCTACTTTTTGCACACTAAGGGGAATTTTGGAGATAATTTTTTTTTTTTTGCTCTACTTAAATAATAAAAAAGAGCGTTTTTTTTTTCAGTGATCTTTGTTTTTATTAGGAAATGGGCGGGGAGGTTAAAATAAATAAAAATGGATAAGAAAACTTAGAGATAGATCGTAAAGGTAGATAGCCTCCGAAGGCGGCAATCTTGGCGTAAAAATGCGAATGGCACAATAAAAAGATAGAGATGGATTGATTAATACTGCTGCCAAATTTATTTAAACAGCCGCCGAAGGCGGCAAACTTGAAGTAAAAAGGTAAATGACAAGTTAGGCAAACAGCCGCCGTAGGTGGCTGCTTGCACAGAAAGGTGAATGGCGTAAGAAGGCGAACCAGCTGGTCGCCGCAGGCGGCTAGTTAAAAATATAAACTTCCAAGCATCAAATGAACGAACTCTACTCGTGACAACACATAACTTTCCATTCGATAACACTGGACGTCATAATAATAGTACAATTTTAGAAAAAGGTCGTCTTTGAGGTTAAGGGCGGTGCATTACTGATGTCACACTTTTTAACATTTTCGACCCTCTCTCCCCTTTGCCACATGTCACGCTGTTTTTCATAAACGTTGCTATTAAGAAATAGGCTTGCTGTCACATTATCTCCATTGTATGTCCCTCTGGTCATTTCTTTCCTCTCCCTTGTCACAAACTGTTACTATTTCGTGAACCCCCACCTTAAAGCGAGACTTCATTCGTGGACAACCCCTGTTTTGGGGTAACCGTATGCAAATATATATTTCTCAACTCTTTGTTTTCGTATGCAAAGTAAAAGCAGTTTTCGAGCTGCAGATGGTGCCAAAAGTGTGACGCCAATAGATGAAGAGCGCCAATTTCCCAATTATCGAAATCTTCCCGAATGAAATGATGCTGTAAAACTCAGATCATACGCAAAACTTCTGCATGAACAATATTTCTTCTAAAAAGTTTAATATCATTGAGTAAGTTGCCTTGACCTATTCCAAACATTTCAAACAGTCAAATGAACGAATCCTACTTGCCACATTAAAAATTGTCCATTCATAAGCACCGGACAGCTCGCAATAATAGTGCAGTTTTATTTAAAAAATCGTCTTTGTGATTTGTTTACGGTTTAGAAAGAATAACTAACTAATGAACTTTTCAAAATTTTTGATCCCTCTCCCCTTTGTCACAAGGTTTCACAATTTACCATACCCCCTGTTCCCTTTGCCACACGTCAGACGGTTTTTAATAAACGTTCTTATCAGAAAAAGGCTTGATGTCATATTTTCCCCATTGTATGTCTCTCTTGACGTTATTTCCGCCCCCTTATCACGAACGGTTAATTTAATGAGCCCCACCTTAAAGAGAGACTTCATTCGTAGTCAGCTGCTTGCAAATATACATTTGTCCACTCTTTTTTTACGAATGAAAAAGAAATATTTCTCACGCTAGCATTGGTGCCAAAAATTTGACACCAATGGATAAAGTTCGCCAATTTCACAATTATGGAAGTCTTCTTGAATGAAATGATACCGCAAAACTCCTTTAATACGTAAAACTTCTGTACATACAATATTCTTTGTAAAAGTAGGCATGACCTTTGCAGTTAGAAATATAAAATTTCCAACGGTCAAATGAACGAACTCTACTCGCGACAACATATAATTGTCCATGCGAAAGCACTAGACGTCGTAATAATACGCCAATTTTATCAAAAGTTTCACCTTGATATTTGTTGCTGGAAATAGCAAATGCAGGTATTATTGTGAGAAGAAGGTAATTTTATCGAAACTGAAAGTCCTCCCTCATTCCGTAAAATGATTTATTTAAATATTAAAATAGCGGAAACATAATCAAAATGAAAATATTTTAAATGCCCGTAGTTACCGAAAAAGCCTTAATAATAAATACAAATGCAAGAATTTTATTTCTTTACGCTCAAGCGAGAAATGGAAACACATAACATTATCCAGCAATATCTTCACGTTAACTATGTCACTTGAAAAAGCAAATAAAAATGAATTTTAGCCAACTTATAATTGCTTCTAGCTCTTATTCTAGTCATCTTAGCGAATTCCGTTTTTGAGCCGTAGCGAGGGGGGGGGGACGTTTTTTGAAGTATTTTTCTCGAGCTTTCCAACCATACCAAGCTCGAAGCACTAAAATGCATTTTTCGTGTAGAAAAAGTTTTTTAAAAATGAATTAAAACTTAATGTTTCACGCTTCTAACAATGAATTTCAACAATGGAAAATAAATTAAATTAAAATTTTTGAGTTTCGCTAACTAAAAAACGCTGAACTTTTTTTCTAGTGCATTTAGGTTATTGGACCTTGAGCGCCCTGACAATTTCTTCGTTAGGATTATTTTTCATAAACCTTTCCAACCATATCAAATTCGAAAAAATTGGACCATCCTTTCGCGTATAAAGGGCCATTTAGGACGAAAATACGTTTTTAATCAATCTTTCCATTAATTAGCGTTCGATTTCAAAAAAATTTTTTCAAGACACTAAAACTCGGCAAGAGCTACTGAACAAAAAAAGAATGAAGGAAATCGGTTCAAAACAGAGGAAACATTGGTACCGAAAGAAAACGGCTTGTCTATCTTAATATATAAAAATCAATGTCCTGAGATAACATATATATATATATATATATATATATATATATATATATATATATATATATATATTGTTACGAATTCTGTAAATAGTAATTATTGTAGTAACGTAACCTGTAAATAGTTTCCCGTAATGAATATACAACCCCTTTTCATTCCGCTAAAGTATACGACCCCCTATTTCCTTTTCTTTTCATTGATAAAATTTGATAACGGTCTACGCATTTCGGGCAGCTTTATTTACAATATGTACAGGAGAAATCGTTAACAACTGCTAAATTAATCATCAGCAATTAAGCAAATATCACTCAACACCGTAAACTTAACGGTTACACACGTATTTACTTCCAAATACGAAAACAACACAGCGAAATGCCTCGCTATAAACAGAGCAAATACGCTCTCCGTTCGAAATCTCAATCGAAACTCTACTTTTTATCACGCAGGACGCCTTTATAAACATCGAAGAAGTTTCCACAACATTCTTTCTGCTTCCCGAAATGCGTAGACCGTTATCAAATTTTATCAATGAAAAGAAAAGGAAATAGGGGATCGTATACTTTAGCGGAATGAAAAGGGGTTGTATATTCATTACGGGAAACTATTTACAGGTTACGTTACTACAATAATTCCTATTTACAGAATTTGTAACATTGCCCCCTTCCTAAGGACTGCACGTCCTGGGCAGTACAATCCCCAGAAAGGGTGCGAACACAAGTCAATCACAAGTTCACAAATACACACATTAAATAATAACCAATAATGCATAGGAGACACAATAATAACAAGAAATATTACTAAACATTAAAAGCAAAAAAATTATCTACAACTTTTATGTTATCAACCATGGTTGTTTACGTAATACTCATGAACTATGGCCATAGTATGGGGCTAACCGATCATAATGTACAACCCTAGGTTTTGCATTAGGTGATTTTTGGATCCTCACTACGACGTCATTTAGTCGGTTAAGGACTTTGTAGGGTCCATCCTAATGCGACTGCAATTTGGGTGAAAGACCTTTCCGTCGGATGGGATTCCATAACCAAACCTTGTCGCCTTCGTTGAATTCATGTCCAGTATACTTTGTGTCGTATCGGGTCTTCATCTTCTCCGCCGCGATGTTGATTCGCTCTCGTGCGAAGTTATGAACGTCTTCCAACCGGGCCTGGAGATCCTGGATGTACTCCTCTGGCGATGCAGGCGCATCCGGAGGACGACCGAAGACGAGATCACAAGGTAGCCGAAGCTCTCGTCCGAAGAGCGTCTGAGATGGGGCATATCCAGTAGTCTCGTGGACAGCACTGCGGTAGGCCAGCAGGAACAAAGGTAGCCACTTGTCCCAATCCTGTTGATTTCTGGAGACCGTAAGTGAGAGATTATTCAGGATTGTGCGGTTAAATCTCTCCACCATGCCGTCCGATTGTGGGTGTAGTGGTGTTGTCCTAGTTTTCTCAATTCCGAGAATTTGACATAGGACCTTAAACACAGCAGAGATGAAATTCCTCCCTTGATCGGAATGAATCTGCAAAGGTGTTCCGTATCTCGAGATCCAATGTTGGACTAGAGTATCTGCTACGGTGGTAGCCTCTTGATCTGGAATGGGATATGCTTCCGGCCATTTGGTAAAGTAGTCGATGGAAACAAGAATGTATTTGTTCCCATCAGCAGTTCTTGGTAGAGGACCAGGATGTCGATCCCAATTCGTTCGAAAGGAGCTCCAACGTTGTACAGATGTAGCTTCCCTCTGCTTCTCTTCTTCGGTCCTTTACGAGCAGCACAGGCGTCACAAGAATGGCACCACTTCTCCACGTCATCCTTCGCCTTGCTCCAGAAGAAGCGCTCCCTAACTTTATTGAGGGTTTTCAAGACACCAAAATGTCCTCCAGTCGCACTACTATGTATTTCTTTCAGAACATCTGAAATCCTTGATCAGGGAAGTAGTAACTGCCACCTAGATGTTTTGCCGTCGTCAGATTCCCATTTTCGGTGTAGCACGCCGTTCCGTAAATGGATCGAGTTCCATAAAGCCCAGTATCTTTTTGTTGCAGGACTGAAGATGGAAACGTCCTGCCAGCTAGGTCGCCGACTGTCACTTTCCATGAACTCCAAAATTGGTTTTATGTCGGGGTCTTCAAGTTGATCTTTTCGAACTTGGTCCGTCACTCCACGGATCAGGTTCCGATGATATTGGAGTCACTGTCACCTGATAGGCGGTAGGGCTAGTCGTTCCATACTGTTTCTCGATTCGGGAACAATAGTAGCAGTTCTCAGGACAGGGTCTTCTTGATAAAGCGTCAGCATTACCGTGAGATAACCCTTTTCGGTGTTTGATCTCCATGTCATATTCCTGGAGTCGCTGTATCCACCTGGCTATCTGGCCTTCCGGATTTTTGAAGTTCAAAAGCCAAGTTAACGAGGCATGATCTGTCTGAAGCAGAAACTTTCGGTCGTAGAGGTAATGATGGAAGTGTTCTACAGCTTTCACTATGGCCAGTAACTCCTTTCTGGTGACGCAGTAATTTCGCTCTGACTTTGATAAGCATTTGCTCCAGTAAGCGATGACATGTTCATTGCCGTCAATTTCTTGGGATAAAACAGCTCCAATGCCCTCGTTGCTCGCATTAGTGTCCAGGATGAAGGATTTTTCAGGCTGAGGATAGGCGTTGATGTTAAAGCCTCCTTCAGTCGTAGAAATGCATCTTCGCATTCTTTGGACCATTCAAACTTTGGCTTGCTCTCCGTCAGCTTATGCAAAGGTCGTGCAATGTTGGAAAAACCCTTCACAAACTTCCTGTAGTACGTGCAGAGCCCCAGGAAACTTCGCAGCTGATGGATGTTTTTGGGACGACTCCAACTCTTGACCGCAGATACCTTCTCTGGATCGGTTTGTACACCCTCAGAAGAGATGATGTGACCAAGGTAGTTCACTTCCCGGCGGAACAAATTACATTTGGACGGGCTTAACTTCAGATTGGCTTCCTTAAGCTTTTGCAGCACCTTCCTAAGATTTGCCAGATGTTTTTCGAAGCTGCGTCCCACGATGATGATATCGTCTAAGTAGACCAGACAGGATTCGTAAGAGAGTCCTCTTAACACTGTCTCCATAAGACGCTCGAACGTAGCTGGTGCATTGCAGAGGCCGAAAGGCATCACTTTAAACTGCCATAAGCCTTGTCCAGTTGTAAACGCTGTCTTCTCTCGGTCCTCAGGATGTATCTCAACCTGCCAGTAGCCGCTCTTCAAGTCCAGGGTCGAAAACCACTTGTGTCCGGAAAGAGTGTCCAAGGTGTCGTCTATCCGTGGAAGAGGGTAACTGTCTTTCTTGGTGATTTCATTCAGCCGTCGGTAATCGACACAAAATCTGGTGGAGCCATCTTTCTTTCGGACTAAGACGATGGGAGAAGCCCGAGGACTGGATGAGGGTTCGATTACATCATTCTCCTTCATCTCTTTCAGGAGGGTCTCAACTTCTTCCTTCTTGGCGAATGGTAGTCGTCTTGGATGCTGTTTAATAGGGGGGTGTTCTCCAGTGTAAATCCTATGCTGCGTTAAATTCGTACGGCCAACATCCTCCGATGCTGATGAAAACAGATGCTTGAAGTCGTCCACTAATTGTTCCGCAGCAGCTCTTTGATCTTTCGATAATGACGCACTCCCAATTAACTTCGATGTCAAGGACTCGGAAGACACAGTCTCGGGGGAATTGATTCTTCTAATGATGCAGTTTACTGGAGTACAAGTTGCCAACACTTCACCTTTTCGGATATTCCTTGGCCTTTCACTCACGTTGGCGACTCTCACAGGAATTACATCCTTAGAAAGGTCCACAAGCGTAGATGCCACCAGCACTCCCTTTAGGCTATTGCTTAGGTTAGGGTATTCAATGAGTCCAAATCGAAAACTATTGCTTTCTTCAATGGAGCCAGGTATTAATGATTCTGACCTTGAGGGAATCCATAAATCTGTTTGGGCTATTATTTGATGAGCAGATTTTACATCATTTTCAACGTTGAAGATGGCTATGTCTTCTCTCATCGAGTGCAGTTCATTAGTCTTGAAGTCAAGGGTGAAGTCGTATTTCTTTAAAAAGTCCAATCCGAGAATGAAGGGGTCCGTGATATCCGCAACGAATGCCGTATGATGGTAGGTGGCATTCCCAAACACTATTTCCAAGTCCACTTTACCCTCAATCTCAATTTTGTCGCCTGTCACAGTCTGGAGACTTACGCGTGGCGATGTCCACAACAGTTTCAATCCAAATTCACGAGCAACATCTGTCCTAATGATTGTCACATTGGCTCCAGTGTCGACAATCAGTTTGCAAGTATTCCCATTTACATGGGCGTAAATGAAAAGTCCATCACTGCCACTACTAGTAGAGGAAATCTGCAGAGCTCTGGTGGTGGTGTTTTCCTTCCCTCGCGAAGCTTGGCGAGCCGGACAACTCCTTCGCAGGTGCCCTGCACTACCACATTTCCAGCACTTCTGCTCTTGTTTCTTTTGGGCTGTTATGCTGTTCAGATGTCTTGCCAAGTCACCGAGTTGTCTCTCAAGTTCAGCGAGATGGGACGACCTGGAATCAGACTCATCAGCTTCCAGAGTCCGGATGGGATGGCGATCCACACGAGTTGCTCCTTGGGCGGCCTCGTATCTCATCGCATACACCAAAGCAGATTTCAGGTCGTTTACATCCGCCATCCGGAGGGCTTTCTGGATTTCAGGATTCCGAACTCCGTCGATGAAGTAGTTGAGTGCCAGGTTGTCTCGAACATCCGCAGGACAGTCGCAAAAAGCAAGATGAGACAGTCTCTCGACGTCAGCCGCTAGCTCTTGCAGGGTTTCCCCGGTTTTCTGGAAACGGGACTTCAACTGGAGTCGGCTGAAATCTTTCTGGCACTTCTCACCGAAGCGAAGCTCCAACGCAGATGTGAGGGCGGCGAAATCCAGGCGCTGGCTGTCCGGAAGGGTCTGAAGAATGTCCGCTGCGTCACCTCTCAGGGATGCTGCAAGATGGCAGGCCTTGGTAGCAGAGTCCCATCCGTTCGCTTCCGCCACTATCATGAATTGGGTCTTGTGCACCTGCCACGAACTTTTCCCATCAAATGTGGCCAGTTTAATGGACGGTCGAGCAACAGATGTGGGAGCGCAAAACTGTACAGAGCTGCTTTCCGCGGTCGCCAATCTCCTTTCCATGTCTTTAATTATTTCTTCCTTAAATGAAGTAAATTTCTTGTCTTCTTCTTCCAACTTATTTTCCACATTGGCGATACGCTCTTCCACAGTATCAAATTTTTCTTCCAGAGCATCAACTTTATCTCCCATGGCGGTTAGTTGATTCTCCATCATGGTTTTCATCGACGTTAGGTCACTTTTTATTTCATCTTGACTTGTAGTAATTTTAGCAGTTAAATCACTATTTAACTGTTCTTGGTTAGTCGCCAATTCATTTTTTAATTGTTCTTGGTTAGTCGCTAATTCATTTTTCAATTGTTCTTGATTAGCCGCTAATTCATTTTTCAATTGTTCTTGATTAGCCGCCAATTCGTTTTTCAATTGTTCTTGATTAGCCGCCATATCACCCTTCACAGAGTTGATTGCGTCAAGAAGTTGTTTTAATTGTTCATCCATTGCGCGAGTAATCACCATAAAAATAAAGTCCAAATTTAAAAAGTCTTTATGAAAAAAAAGTCCAAAGTCACACTTACTCCAAGAAAGTCCAGAAGAGGACCCACGTTGGGCGCCAATTGTAACGGATTCGGCGCGACTTCCACTTTCTTGAAATGAAGACACAGTTCTTGATAAAAACACAGGAGCTTTATTTACACTATGTACAGGAGAAATCGTTAACAACTGCTAAAATAATCATCAGCAATTAAGCAAATATCTTTCAACACCGTAAACTTAACGGTTACACACGTATTTACTTCCAAATACGAAAACAACACAGCGAAATGCCTAGCTATAAACAGAGCAAATACGCTCTCCGTTCGAAATCTCAATCGAAACTCTACTTTTTATCACGCAGGACGCCTTTATAAACATCGAAGAAGTTTCCACAACATTCGTTCTGCTTCCCGAAATGCGTAGACCGTTATCAAATTTTATCAATGAAAAGAAAAGGAAATAGCGGGTCGTATACTTTAGCGGAATGAAAAGGGGTTGTATATTCATTACGGGAAACTATTTACAGGTTACGTTACTACAATAATTACTATTTACAGAATTTGTAACAATATATATATATATATATATATATATATATATATATATATATATATATATATATATATATATATATATATATATATATATTAACGCACAGCCGAAACCGCTGAAGCTTCAGACTTGAAATTTGGCAGGCATGTCCGCATAATTACAAAAGTAACCACTAAGGAAGGATTTTTCGAAATCTCAATTAGTTCGGGAGAAATTAATTAAAACCCCTTAATTTCTGCGAAATTAAAAACCTGTCATTGAAATTCAAATCCCTTATTTTCGAAGGCTTTCCTCCATTCAAATCATTATTCAGTACTTCATCTCAACTTTTGGTCGATAGCGAACTATAAATTTGATATTGTTTTTGTTTCTCACGTGATTCTTCGAGGCTTTTCTCAAGTCAAATCATAATGTTTCTGTCTTTTGCTTTTATTTTTTCAAAACTAGAAACGAAGTTTTTAAGAACATCATCACAGGCGGACTATCCTTTTGAATTTAGAAGAGTGCAGTTTCCTGTTCAAGTTTGCTTTGCAATAACCATTAATAAGTCACAAGGACAGACATTAAAAGTAGCAGGGATCGATTTAAGAGAAGACTTTTTTTCACACGACCAATGTTATGTAGCTTGCTCCAAAGCCAGTTCATCAGGCAGTTTAATAATTTTAGCACCAGAAAAAAAACTAAAAATGTTGTACACAAAGAAGTTCTAGGTTAAACATAGGTATAACAATAAAATGTGGATGACCTCTGTTTGCAAAGATAATCAATACTTTAAACGGATCGTTAATAACAGTTAAAGATCGGTTAAGGACAAGGGCATATATATATAAGGAGTCCAGGGTCCCCGGGATCCTCCCCAAATTAGAAAAAGTTATAGGTAATAAGTAATTATTATAGGGGATTTTCGCAACTAGGTGCACCAAGCACTGTTAACCCCTGCTAATTCCATTACCCGAGCAATGCCGGGTACGGGAATGCTAGTTAATATATAAAGATGTGTGATTTCTTAAGCAAAAATTTTCGTCCCCCCTTAAAATTATTACTTTTTTAATAAAATGTATGAACCGTCACGTGCGGGGACAAAAGTTGACTTAATATTGGAATGGCCCAAATTTATTGTGTAGAAAGAAAAATAAAAAATATTAATTTGATTTTTTGGTATCTTGAATTCAAATTATGTTTTTCGCAATCACGAGCGTGAGTATGCGCGTGTGTGTTTGTGTAGGAGCATGTGTGTGGGTGCGTGTGTGAGTGTACGTATGCATGTGTGTGAGTGTTGTGTACGCGCGTGTGCGTGTAGGCGTTCGTGTGTGAGTGTAGGCGTTCGTGTGTGTGTGCGTGTGTCGATGTGTGTATGCGTGTGTGCGTAGGATTTGGACGCAACCTGGACACTGTTTTCTCAAGTGTAGCAGCATCGTGAGGCGGCCAGTCGAGGGTGATGCTGCAGAGGGTGCTGGCGGGAAAATAAAATCAGCGTAGCATCAAAAACAGTCAAATGAGAACAATAAGCAATCGTGATTGCTCAAAAAATTCACAATTTTAATTCAACGTAATTCAATTAAATATGATTATTTTTGCCCCAGTTCCAGATTTATATTATCAGGGGAGAGATAAACTAACCAACTCAAAATATATTGAGTTTTAAATGTTCTTCGCCCTTGTAATTAATTTTAAAAACAAGAACTCAGTAACTACGCAATTTTTCAAAACCGTAACCAATTTAAAATTAGATATTTTATGTTTCTTTAGTTAACCATTTTGGAAAAAAATGGAAGTCATTGCCAAAAAAGTTAATGTCTATCTTTAAAAAGATTTGCTCTAAGATCATCTTTTTTCCTTTATAGTCATACATATGTTCTTTAAACTAACGGTTTGTCTGATATCGCTTAAAATGCTATGAAAACATAAATGCATTATAATTTAACTGCCTGTAAGTAAAATGAATGGAAACTCTATTTTTATTGCAATAATTGTATATTTTTCCGTAGTATGTGTCAATAAAAATGAAATAAAAATTTGAATTATGTATTAAAATTACAGGTAAATAGTAAATACATGTTTTTTAGTAGCTGTTTAAGCACTAAAAATGACCTTTCAGCAGAAATAATGAATGGAAAAAAAAAGAGAAATTAAAAGACAAACCCCGCAAAAAATTTCGATTCTCGTTTCAGGTTAACTAAAAATTCCTTTATTAATGCATTAGCTGTGAAATCCAGATATAAGACATCTGCGAAAAGAAAATAATAATAATGATACTGCAAAACATATTCGTCAGCTTGCCTGCTACTTTAAACTTATTGAACGTGACGTAATTTAACTTTTCGCTGTCTGAATTGCGTGGTCTTTTGTTACAATCAATTTTTATGTCTTTCCATTAGTGTATAATCATTTCTTTTTGAAAGTGTTGTGCTTCTATTACACTCAATTTAACGAGTCCAACTTTGCTGATCCTCAAATGTTTTTAAGCATTTTCAAAAGTTGACATTTTCCAAAATTTTCACAGAGATACTTATCAGCTTTAATGAAATACACCGCCAGCTCAGTCATTCCAGCCGAGGACTGCAGTTTCGTGCTTATTAGCATTCATCAGCTCTGCATCATAATTCTATATTAGCTACCAGTTTGTTTGGCACTCTTGGCTTCCTTAAAAGGTTTTCCATCTCCAGCTCAGTCATTTTCCTTTGCCGAGCTGATGAGTTCTAACAAGCACGAAACTGCAGTCCTCGGCTGGAATTACTGAGCTGGCGGTGTATTTCATTTATTTCTGACCTTAAGCCCTAGCTATTGGGCAATAACTTACTGAATATACTTATCGGCTTGTTCTGCATCTGATGATAATGAGGATTTTGTGTCCACATGGAGAGGAAATCAGACAGTACCATGGGCTCAGATGACAGTCCTGACAATCTATTTGACGTGCTCCTCATAGAGGTTTGTTGCCGAAAGTAAAATCACATTTCTTCCAGAGCAACAATATTAGCTGGGTATGAATAAGTGAAAAAGCAACGTAAATAAAGCATAACCTCTGAAGAAAAATACTGCATGTAGTTATTTCAGACTCCAATAGATCCTCTTCATTAGTGAAAAAAAGGCGATTGTTTTGTTGAACCGGAGCAATTTAAAATTGAAAAAATGATTCAATTGCTTTAGAAAAAAAATTGTTTTCTTTGCTTTCTTATTTCTAACAAACCTTCGCCCGTTTTACATTACAGAGTTAATGTTTAACACGGATTGACTCCTTTCTCAATTTAAAATTTGCAGCAGCATTAATGTCCAACAAGGTAACATTGACTAGACTGTCATTTTGAGATTTCTTGCCTTTTTCGCCAGTCGATCCGTCTTTTCGCTACCTCTAACATTAGTTTTGTAATTTTCGTCACATAAAAGGTTTCAGCTCAGTTTCCAGTAAACGTTCAATCATTCGTGCGAAAATTAGAAGGCCAACAGTGAATAGAAAAAGCCAAAACGTTTTTTAAATCGTATTATATCGTTAAAACCGTTTTGCCATTTGGCAAAACACTCCGTTTAGTCTTCTAAAAACACTATAAGAACAAAATGGTACTTTGTAGCTGATAATCAAGAAAATGCTCACTGAAGATGCTATTAAATCAGTTTTAAACTTGTAAATGCACCAATCTGATGGAAAGCAAAAGTAGATTCCTTTTTTCGTCATTCGAAATATAGAGCCTCTTTTTTTTAGTTTAGTGAGCTTGAAAATAATTAGTTTGAATCATAGGACGAATCGAGTTTTACGACTGCTTAGATAGTAAAGCATTTTCGCAATTTTTATGAATGATTTGAAACATTTGACGGTAAATTATTTAACGTTTTTTCAGTTCAGGCCCAGTGTTGCCAAGGGTTATTTAACTATAAACAGGGCCGTATGCAAGGGGGTGGTCAAACCCCTCCGAACTTTTTTATCTAAAGAAATGCTTTCCATTATTTATTTATTTCACTTATTAATTTATTTGTGACAAAAATAATATTGCTGTTATTATTATTTCAATTTTATTTGTGAAATGAAATTAGTATGACTGAAAAATTGTACAAACTCATTGTGTGTTTATGTTAGTTTGTGATAGTTATTGAGAAATTCATTTATTATGTAACAATATGGCGTTTTGTAAGAACATCCTCTCCTTCCATTTAGATAATCTATTGTAACAAAAATCAATAGAATACACATGAAACCAATTTTGATAGACCGTATAAATGTTTCAAAGAATGTGTTTGATAAAACCCCTTTGAAACAAAAGTCAGGTTACGGCGCTGACCAGAAACCATTAATTAAGTTTAAGCTATGATTTTTTAAAAAAATTTTCTCAGTCTTTGAACAGGAGTTTACAGTCTAAGAACATGTATTAAAGTGTTTTAAAAAAAAAACATGCATTTAAAGGTTAAAAGCTGGAAATAAAGTCCAGCTTTTGAAATTGAAAAGGTAGTCAAAAAGTAGTAGAGTTGTTAGTAAAAATGCTTTTAAAAATCTGATGGTTAAGAGTTATATATAATTATCTTCTGTAGTTAGTTGGTTTGTCAAAATGAATTGAAGAACAAAACTTAGCTCTGTTTCCCTTCTTAAAACTAAAACTCTAAGCTCTAGTTTTACCTAAACACATTCTATTCTCGTAATTTTGTCAACTCATGTGGTATAACAGAGACACACCCTGATGAAAAAAATCAAAATGATTCTAAGTCAAATATGATTCAAAATGAAGATTTCGTTTCTCATTGATTTAACAAAGTGTTCGATCTAATAACTGTTGTACAAAGTGTTCTCTTCTTTAAATTGGAAGAAGACACGCGTACAATTTTATTGTACTCATTGCAAAAAAAGAAAAATGTGACGTACAAACACACAAAATAAATCATTAAAAAAATCCAGCAGAAATAGCATGTAGAACAAACTGATATAATGCTTATCAAACGTGAAAAGCTGAAATTAAAATAAGTTAAACGATTCATGAATATAAAATTGTGAAAACATTCAACAAATGTCATGTGAAATTGCTGAGAAATGGATATTTATAATAACTATTCCTGCGACATAAAATTTTAGTTTTAAACACATTATGTAGTTAACTTTTTTTTTTCAAAACGATTCTACCAACAAACTAGATAAATAACAATTTTTGAGTTCTCAGAAAAAGAACTCAGAAGCCCTTCATACAACCGTGAAATTCTAAAACTGAGATTTCATTCATATTTATTCCGCCATCTTGTCAGTCTTGTGTAAATGCGTGGACATAAAATGCGCATAAAACTAAACCCTTTTACGGTGCTTTTTGCTCTATCTGCCTTGAAGCAGAAAACCAACTCCCCAGAAACAAGCAAAATGGGAATAAACACTTTCTTCTATCTCATGAAATATGAAGACCGTTTCAGCAAAATGGTTGAAGCTGGAAGATAGCTCCAGGGAAGATATTTCGAACGGAAATCTCTGAATTAATTAAAATACGGAAGAATTTCGAACGATATGTGGTACGTAAGTAAACTATTAGTGTATTTTGACTTAATGAAAATCTATGTAAATTGTGGGAATGATAAAATTTGTGTGAGTGAAGTTTGTATGGAATGATCTCGCATTTATAGAAGCAGTTTTTTAAGTTTATGCAACTGAATTATAACGTGCATGATGTTGTTGCTTGATCAATCCATTAGTTCGGTTTGGACATTTTGACACATGCATTTGCGGATTCTTTTGTTCCCGGAGTTAGAAATTCTGCCTTTTAATTTTCATATATTTAAAAATGGTCACACCCTCAACGCGTACAAAACGTTATATTTCAAGTACGAATTTGTTTTGAGAAAGCTGATAATGCATAATTGATCATTATATTTGAAAGTATCACAATTAAAAGCCAAAGTTTCTAGTTACATGAATAAAGTGCAAATATTTGCAAAAAAAAAAAAAAAAAATGCCACACCCGCTCAAATGGATTGAGTATGCTGTTTGAAAAAATTCTGAGCTAAGTGCTGCGACTAATTTAAACCTGTGCAGTAAAAATTTTTGTTGCATATGTTTTTTTTTTCATTTTCATATGAATTGTTATTTTTGTACTTCAGAGACAGACCGACGTAAGTCCAAAAATTGCGATTTTCCGTTTATTAGTGCATTGTATGTAGAAACCTCTTCCGCATCGAACCATGTGAACATAATTTTTAAAAAAATATCCTTTTCCATTTTTTCCCAGGGTTAAAAGAGCGCGTGATCCATGCTTTGCATACGCCAGAAAGTTTTCCTCTCCACTGTAAAATTATCATAATGTGACTTTCTTTCTTCTGGCTCTGAGATACGGATTTATCACTCATCGCGTTTATTTAAGTTAAGTTTGAATTGAGCTACCGGTGGGATTATTTGATGATGTTAGCGGTTAGAGTGGCGAGTGTCCAAAATATGTCTTCATTAGTTTTCATCAACCGGTAGCTCTAGTAGATCGCACCGATCCTCGGTAAACCGAATTCTCAATATTTAAAACCGCTAGCCATTCTAATACTCCCATTAGAGAAAGCCACATTTCTCGTACATACACGCAACCATCTTCTGCGTCAAACTGAAGCCACGTCCCCAACCGGTGAACTATCAACATAGTACACCAGAGGATAGGAGGCAGGGCCCCAGGTGCTTCAAGCAACGACTTATATGTCAGTGACATTACAGGGTGTTCCATTTTAACCTGCAAGACCTTTATTTTCGCAACCGTTAGTCTTACATGTATACTTCCAATTGAAAAAAAGGTTCAAAATCAGATGCAGAGTTAAGATATTGAATGTCTGAAGCAAAAACAAAAATGAATCAAAACAATTCAAACTTTAGCTTTTTATACAGGCCCCAGGTCCCCTAACTAATATTTAGAGAAATAATCTCCATTGAAATCTATTACTGGCACAAAAAAACTTGACATTTGTGCGATCATAACTCAGGGAGATATTCCATTTCAAAGTTTTAAGGGACCATACAAAAGAATAGATTGGAACTTATCGCCCATTATCGCATATTATTTCAGAAGAATGACAGGTCGTAAAAGTAAGAAAAACAAGGTAGTTATATTTTTCATTGCTATTCAAAAATAAATGCAAATGTTATGCCATGATACGCCAAAACACAATACAAAACCTCAAACAAGTTGAGAAAGAACGCTCTATGTGCACATATCACAAACACTTGTTAACCGCTATATTTTCCCCAAAAGGTGTTATTGACGGCGAGTAAAAAGTGGTCTAAGTTGCAAAACGCTGCGTTTTATATTTCGGTGAATATTGGTCGTACTAATTTCAAACTTTTTTTGTTGGAATTATTTTTCAATGGAGATTATTTCCCTAAACATCAGTTAGGGGACCTCGTGCTAGTATAAAAAGTTAAATTTCGTATTTTTTGACTCATTTTTATTTTCACTTCAACCTTTCAATATCTTAACCTTGCATCTGATTTTGAACACTTTTGCAACTAGCGGTTGCGAAAATAAAGGCCTTGCAGGTTAAATCGGAACACCCTGTATATATGTGGCATAAATTAGCTACTCTGCTTTTATCTTTTTTTTTTTTTTTCGAAGTAAATAGTATGTTTGTTTTTTTTTCAAAACTTTTAACATAATATTTCAAGAATTACGAAAGAAACATATATACAAAGAAACTAAAGACATTTTTCCTGGTAAGTAAAGTACATGATTAATTAAAATAATAATCGCATATTACGCCAATAATGCTGTTTGTATTAATGCTACTTTTGATTTCATAAAATTTGATCATGAAAGAAATATTTACGCACTGCGGCAAAACAAGCCCTATCACATTTTTCCCCCAATAGGTAATCTGGCGCCCTTAAGTTTGTAAAAAAAAACAACTCTTGGAACATTTTTGTTTAAGAGATTTAACTGCGGAACACAAATATGGTTCAATAGTTATGTTTCAAAAATTAAATATACAGTTTTAACCATTGAACGTACTTCAGTTCATATTAAGAAATAACAAACTTCAATAAAATTTTTAATGCAACCGAACTTTTCTAAAAAGGCCTAAAACATCTTGAAACAATCTTCTTAAAATAACATTTATGGAACTATATTCAGAGGATAAAAATAGAGATCGGTTTGCTCCAATACTTTAAACCATTCTGGTTGAAGATACGCATTTGAAAAATTTAA
>NW_026558079.1:0-41587 GCF_026930045.1 Uloborus diversus | reverse complement strand
ACTATACTTTTATGATGTATTAATACATAATTGATGCAACAAAGTAATATAATATTCATTTTATATTTACAAATTTATTAGTAATGTAACAATTTAACATCATGTTAAAAGTACATTAAATACACCGCCAACTCACTCATGACTGAGTTGGCGGTGTATTTCATGTATTTCTGCCTTAGCCCGGGCTATAGGGCGGTAACTTACTGAAATCATATTAAAAGTGTCTACTTAAATAATAAGTGTTTTAATAATATCATACGACTGTGCACCAACTAAAACATGTTTTTTATTTTTGAATCATATAAATGTGCAAAACAGCTAATGCTAAATGAACTCCATTAAAATGGATAGAAATGTTAAATGAAATATTAGATGGAAATAAGGAAAGCAACCTTAATTTTAAGTCTACATATTGTAATTATAGTATAAGAAAAAAAAGGTGATTTGAGGATGCATTTACTATTTTGGAGACTTAAGTTGGTGCTGGTTGAAAATGTCGGATATATACCAAAATATCCGATGTATAACAAAATATCGGATATTTTCGAAAATATCATTTTTGAACCCTGATATTGATGTTCAATTACTTTCAATCAAGAAAGGAGAGGGGAGGGAGCAAATTTCTCTCTAAATCTTGCATTAAATTTCGATATTTTGAGCATCATTGCAAAATGTTGATTTTTATAATGTATCTTTATTTTTCTTTTGAATTTCTTCAGGATATATAACCGAAATGCTTAAAAAAAAATAAAAAATAAAAATATTTCTTCTTTACTATTTTTATTTTAAATGGCAAAAAAAAAAAAAAATACATATTTATTTTCTATTAATGTCTGTGCGAATCTATTTGTGTGTGTCTGTAACCCTATCTACTCCGGACTGGTAATTTGTACCAGGTCAAACACTGGTACTGTTAGATACAGGATATCCAGGAAAAGTCATTCCGCCCTATGTCGCCATTCTAAACCTTAAGGTGCAGGAGATCTAAGAAAACTAAAATCATCAATTGTCACCCACCGCAAGTGACGAACGGTGGTTAGCGAACGAAACGAGCAGGAGTCGGAGCCCCCAGTTTAATACGTAACAACTGCTTGAAATACTTCGGGAGGCAAATCTTTTAGCTATTACGAGTGTCTCGAAAGTTAAAGCCTCGCGAAAGAAAGTGTTTCTCCCCCCCCCCCTCGATTGGAACTTTTTAAATCTTTTACTAATAATAAAGCTAAAAGTTTTGATGTCTGGATCTCGGTCTGTCTGGATTTCTCTCTATCAGGATCTCTGTGACGCGAATAGCGTCTAGATCGTTCGGCCGATTTTCATGAAATTTGGCACAAAATTAGTTTGTAGCGTGGAAGTGTGCACCTCGAAGCGATTTTTCGAAAATTCGATTTTGTTCTTTTTTATTCCAATTTTAAGAACGTTTTCCCGAGCAAAATTATAAGATGGACGAGTAAATGACCAAGTTATCATAACGTGGAACCGTAACATGGACAAGCCAACTGGCTAGAAATTCACCATACATTATTTGTAAATATACAGGCGAACCAAAAGACCTTTTTGATTTTCTACTACGGGCAAAGCCGTGCGGGCACCACTAGTGATGAAAAAAGCACTCACTGCTTTTTTTTTTCAAAATTTTTGAATATTTATGGGAAAATTATGCAGTTTAACAAAAGATGCACTAAATGATATTTGGGTATATGAAATTACAACTTTCTGAGCAGACACTGAGTTTTGAAGGAGTAAGTCCTATGTCACTTTTATGTACAGTTACATCAGTATTTGCTGAATTAAAAAAGCTGTTTTTTTCTTCATTGCATTGCATGAAGCAATTCCAAAAAGAAAATAATCATGTTAAACTAATACCATATATTTTAAAGAAAAAGTACAATAAAATCATCTTTGAGTTTGTATATCTTTGTGTTCTAAAATTAAATATTGAAATTGAATAATCTTAAGAAAAAGCCGACCTTTTTCTTCTTTCAATCATTTATTTGTTTTATTTTCTATCTGTGTAGAATGCTTGTTTGGCAAAAGAAATATTTTTGATACAGGAACTTTGTTATATATACCATGTCACGTATGCAACCCATCCCTGGTTTTGATTCATAATTAGTACACATTCATTCATAGTCTCGAGAATAATCAGTCCTCCAAAACCTAACTAAGGGAGTGTACCCTTTTAAGTACCACTACACGGGGGGGGGTGACATCTTGGGGTCCCGGTTGGACGTTTTAGAAATCTGGCAAGCCTACCTAAAAGGAATGTAATAAGGTGATGATTCGTATTGGTTTTTATGGCTCTGAACGGTGAGGCGATATTTCTTTGAAAAATATTGCTATCTGTTTGTTGAACTTTAGATGACTTACGTGGTAACTTGCATACTCCATTTAATGTTTTTATTGTATATGATACGTTGTGTCAACATTTTAAAAGTGTGGAGGTCCGAGTTAGCGTAACTTTTTTTAAAGAGAACTGGTAGGATTCTGTTCAATGGTGTTTTCATGTGTTAAACCCGTGTTTTCTTTATCAAGGTATTTTAACAAAAAATGGGGGGATTTTACTTGTGACGTATTTAGATTGCAAATGTATTATTACGCAGTTTTACCAATTGTTTTATTGGGAAGTTAATTTGTGTTACCTCTGCCTAATTGATTCTTTCTATAAAGAAATATTGTAAAATAATTGATCTGGGTTATTCTGCCGTGTGCAGATAAAGGGCAGTAACTGCAAATTTTAAATTTTTCGTTTTTTTTACATTTTAGTCATGTGTAGCTCGTTATCTTTATTGTGCAAGCTCGCTTGTTTGGTTTCCGCCGAAAAAAAGTGCGAAAAATACGTCAAACTCTAACATTTCCCCGTTGTTAGTATTGAGTCTGAAACACGTTTCTTCAAATATCTCGAAAACTCATTTCTGCAGATACTGC
Organism: Uloborus diversus; assembly: GCF_026930045.1. Taxonomy (NCBI): domain Eukaryota; kingdom Metazoa; phylum Arthropoda; class Arachnida; order Araneae; family Uloboridae; genus Uloborus; species Uloborus diversus. Next base: position 38,662 of record NW_026558079.1, on the reverse strand, counting down.
CGTTTACCTGCACACGGCAGTATTGTTTGGAATATGTCTCGCCCTGAATATTATATTAGTCGGGTTGGCGATCCGCTCCAGGTGACACCCAAAGTGAAATTGCAAGTTTTTGAAAAAAGTATGAAGCTAAAAGGCGTTTTAAGGCTACAAATTTGAAAATTTTCTCGGAAGAGGGGGACCTCTGGATCCCCTGTTCCCCACTCCGTATCATGGATGGAATATTATACACAGGATTAGGTGCACATTGTCAATATTTAGATGGTGTAGGGACTTTCTCTTAAACCAAAAAACTGAGCTCATTATCTCCCTGTGTTTCAGATAAGTTTTAAATAAATTAGGGGCCATTCATTTCATGCACCCCCTGATTGTTTTGACCTCGGGACAACCCTGCAGATATGAGGTCTAGAGCAGCGTTCATAGGTTTTATTTGTTTTTTGTACATTAACCCATTTAAAATTTCGTTATGCACAAATGTAGTTGTTTCTGAAGATTGCATGAATTTTATTTTTACGTAGAACGTTAAAATATTTTATTTATTAATTTTATTATTATTTCTTTTTAAATTTGTAAAGGATGGGGGGTGACACCACAGATTACCGCCTGGGTGTCACCCATGCTAGCTAAGTCACTGTTTTAGTACAAGTGTATTTAAATAGAAAAATCTTGTACCCCAGCATTCCTCAATGAGAATATGAGCAATACTATCATTAAGAAAAAATTAAATTTTAATTCATTCTGTCCTGCAAGATTAAATCACTTAGTTGAAAACTTAAATCAACTTCAAATAATCAAATGAAACAATAAACAAGTAAATTATTAAATTAATAAGTTATAAATGATAAAAAAATAAATCACTTCGCAAAATAGTGAATGAATGCGAAAATAAGTGAATGAATGAATACATAAGGACGTTATTAAATTAAGAAATGTAAATGAAATAACCAATAAGTGAACTCGTAAGTGATTTGCTAAAAGATTGAAGAAGCAATTGAATCGAAACATTTCACTTTGCCTCATGCATTTTGCCCGCTAGCACTTGACTAACTCTACAAAGCATTGAAAATACAAATAAACTTAAGATTAAACAAATAAATACCGCACTGAGTATTAGTAGGTATCGATTAATATTCAAAATTTTAATCACAAGAACTTTATGATTTAATAACAAAAATAATTTTTTACTTACAACAAAATATTACAATAGGAGTATCAATTTTTGAAAATTGCTTGCATTATTACATTTTGGGCCGTGGTAGCACGATCGGCAGAGTGTCGGATTCGGGGCCGGAGGGTCTTGGGTTCGAACCTCGATGGTCGAAGACCCACCGTCGTCATTAAAGGGGACTGGGCGACGTTAAATATGCTCGTGGTCTCAGTGTCCTCCAAGTGAAACGATACCTCTGGGGGTGCTAGTACCAGGGAGCTATTAGCTCCTGGACTAGTTCTAAATTCTCATTAACTGTTCGATCCGGTGATGGTGCTGCCATCTATCAGTATATAAAATAATGGAGGCAAGGCACTTAGTATGCAGTTCTCGACAAAAATACAGTTGTAATCAGTTGTGACTCTGAATAGGAATAGGATTATTACATTTGATTTTCAGGGGGATTTTTTCTTGACTGGAATAGACTACATACGGTTCCTCATAATTAAAATATTACTAGATAGGTGGCGCTAAAAGCAGAGTAAATATTTCCCTATTTCACTTTGCCCCACATTTCCCTACTTACCTTCTTACTCCTAGTAATTTATTGCTGATCCGTTAACAATGTTTCATGAAGTCTTGGGAGGAGATATCAGGGTGCTCCAGGGGAGTCATGTTGGGAATGTTGTCTTGGTCAATAACTTTTTGCTGTCAAATACTTGTAACTGAAACTATAATTACGTTTCGTTAAACCATGTAGACATGAACTCACTATGGTCATAAAAATAAGTACGGAATCGATTATTTTAGAAAAATCTTAAGTTCCACTAATATTTTTTTAGGATTAAATAAAAAGTATTTAAATCACTTATAAATCATTTATAAAGAATTTAATGACTAATCTAGCCATAAGTAGGATCATTATTTTACCTTGAATTAAATTTCATTTTGCTTCTAAAATTGATTGAACTGTTTAAAAAATGGACTTATGCCCTTTCTGTAATCAAGAACCTGAAAATCTAGTTGAAAGGGGTCAAGATTAAAAAAAAAATTATTTTACTTGATTTTTCAAACTGATTTATGATGTTCAGTAAGTTATTGTTCAGTAAGTTAAGCTGGCCTTCCCAACAGCCAGGGCTAAGGCAGAAATACATGAAATACACCGCCATTTCAGTCAATTCCAGCCGAGGACTGCAGTTTCGTGCTTATTAGCACTCATCAGCCCGGCATAGGAAGTGAATGAGCTAGAGGTGGAAAACCTCTTAAGGAAGCCAAGAGTGCCAAACAAACTGGTAGCTTTAAAATGTAGTTCAACTCAGTGCAGAATGAAATGAAAAATTGTTTTTCTTATACACTATCGCTATTATAGTTATGAAAAGAGATAGCTCAGCATATTCTTTTGCACTAAAACGTACATGATGATGGAAACCTTATTTTTAAGTAAAGCATAAAACAAAATCCTTTCTTATCTAAGTATTATAACATAATTATAAATCTTAAAAATGTATTGAAAAGTAAGAGAACTTATGTTAGTTATAAAAGTAAGCTGAATGAATTCATCAATTGTATGATATATAATTTGTTTATAAATGTAAGTAACTACAAATTTTTGAAAATTAAAAAAATATATAAGAATCTGATTTTAATAAAAAAAAATCAGATTTAAATTTTAAAAAAAACGGACTTCTTTTATTTAAAAAAAAACCACGAACCCTGATTAAAAGTAGTTTTGTTGTTATCCTGATTTTGTTAATTTTTTTCGTGTTGTAAAGAAAATGAGAGGGAGGGGGGTTGAATCATTCGTTCTAGTTAAGAAAAGTTGAAATTAAAAAAAATTATCATGAATAGTTAATTGGAATTCGTTTTAATGTGCATTCATTTACTAAAGGTGCGGATTATTCTGGAACCAAAGTCAAGAACGAGTTTTTCAAGGAGTTGTCTTTCAAGAAATCAATTTCATGAGCAATCACATTTGTGTTCGAGGTAAGTTATTATTTCCCAATCTTGCCTTCATTTCTACCAAAGCTCTTTGTTCTTGTAAACAATTTTTTTCAAAAAAAGTTACATTTAATTTTAATATTGATTTTAAACAACCACACTTATTGTATATTAAGAAATATTATTTGTATAGATGCAAACCAATTTGAAAACTATATTTTAAATTATATTATAAGAAATAACAACGTCAAATAGCACAAATTGCAGATTACTACAGACACGTGTTTCGGGGTTATCACGAACTCCTTTTGAAAAAGGTGTTCCTTGTAACACGTGTCTGCGGTTATCTGCAATTGTGATATTTGACGTTGTTATTTCTTATTTTACTTTTTACGCACAAAGGTATTTATTTAGCTTACATTATAAACTGCATACGTAATATATCGTTTGCAAAAGTCCATTATTTCTAGATTTGAGATAGTCAAATTAAACTTGACATCTAATGCAGTTTGTGAAGTGATTTAGTTTTTCTTGAACGTGTTCAACTGATTTTGGGATTGATAAAGCTTGACCACGGAGAGATGGCGCGTGAAATCGAAGCGGAAGCGGAACATTTTATTTTGTAATACGTAGGGTCAGAGAAAACGCTCGAGTTTACTGCTTAGTGTTTCCGCCGATTCATGTTATAAAAATGAAGTGGCTCGTTTTTACGTCAAGTTCACCCGCCATCCCTCCGTGGTCAAGCTTTAGTAGAGGTTAGGTAAGGAAATAATACGGACAGGTAAGGGTTGAAACTCATAGCTGGTTTCGCAATTGTCTCTTGGATATCTCAGTTAGAAACCAAAAGTCTCGTCAGATATTTTCTTTCCATTATACAACTAGAGATATACGCAATATTTTCATGTATGTTGTCCAAATCAGGGGAGATTTTACACATTGACATGTATTCTGATGTTTTTTAAAACCACTTAGACTCATGTTAAAAAATACTTGAAAAATCATATTAGTCTGTTAGGACTTTACTTAAAAAAATTTCAAATGTAGTTGTGTTGTTTTTTAAATTTTTTCTACCACTATCGTAGACTGAAATTTTCAACTTTGAATGCTTTACTTTTAAACCGCATTAATTATTGTTTCGTAAAATAATTGCCACTTTTTTCAAAAAAAAATATTTAACATATTGTTTTAAGTTTGCGCTTATTTACTTAATTAATGGTATTATTTTAATTTCTCAACTCTCAACCCTGAGTTTTTTGCGTTGATGTTAATTGCAAACTTAGAATTGTTATTGGAATTAAGGAATAGTAACGATGCTTGCAATTTCAACAAGAATATCATTTAGAACTAAACAAGCCTATTTTCTCCCATGCCAAAATGAATTTTTAACATTGGATATATTTATTTCATTTAGCATGAGACCAAAGTTATTTCAAATACTTTCATACTGCTACACCAATTTTGCATAAAGCCATACTTTGTTTTTAGGCAAAAATTATTTGTTTTCTAAATATTTATTCTTATAGAGTCGTTTACGTTATACTTCAGTAATTTATATCTATAAATATAGTTGAAAAGCGCATATAATCACGCATTTATTTAGTATAAAGTTGCGTAATCGTAAGAACAATGACGTGCAGCTCAAGCACAGCAAATTTTCTTGTCGATTTTAGGTTTGAAAACTGAATAAGGAAAACAGATAGACATTAACACAACTAACAGAATGTTACAAAGGCTCATTTATTTTAGGAATGTATTGAAGTTGCTGTTGTATCCATTATAAACTAATTATTTTTTTATTGTTGAGTAGGAAGAATAAAATAGCGAAAGTATAGATATTCTCAGTAATAAATGATGTTAAAAATAAAAGCTTTTGCAGCTTTGAGTGAAAAATGATGCGCTTTAAGCTAAAAAGTAGGTTCATCTAAGTTAGTCTAAACTGCTGCTGGTCTGGAAGTATTTTTCCCTTAATGCAACAGTTTGACACTTCCATGTTTTAAACCTTCTTTCGGTTTCAGAGGAGAATCTGTTAAAAAGAAATACTTCTTTGACTTTTTACATCCAGTTTTATTTCGAAGCTGTTTCATATGAATGAATAAAAGTTAATATTGATATCATTTTTTACTCTTTTTCATATTATTGTAGTATTTTAACGGGAGATTTAATAAACGTACTCAACGGAGTAAGACTTCAATGTGACATAGTTTTTTTTTTTTTTTTTTGCCTGCATACATTTTCAAATATTGTTAAAATATAACGAAATACATCTAATTAACATTTGGCTTCAGTTTTAAAGCATTTCTATTCTTAAAATAAAATTTCGATCAAAAATAAAAGAAGTTTGAAACAAGGGAGACATGGGAATGACTTCCACAAATATTTAATTTTGTTAAAAATTGAAATTGAAACAACTGCAGAGCAAAGTTTATGATAATAATTGTTGCCAAAAGATTTAGGCATTTGTTGTTTGCATTTTTGCTTGACATTAAATTCTGCTGCAATTCTGAGGCTAAATTGTTGTAATATATAAGTAAGCTGTTCATCTGGAACTAAACGAGCCTTTTTTCCATATGTGAATATCATATTTATAACAACAGCCCTATCTCTCGGTTGATTGTCTTAGGTTCTAAGTTATATCAAATGAGACTTTTTAAGGGAAGGAAAAAGGAAAAAAAAATACTTAAAAGAAAACTATTTAATTAAAATAAAATGTTACCACATTCATAATCTCAAACTCTTAATCATCATACATTAATAAAGGCTAACTATTACTCGTGCCAAATAGGAGCAGTTTAAATTCAAACGTCCCCCCCCCCCTATATTTAGTGGGAAGAGGTAGGAAAAACAAACTCTAAAAGTGAATTTCAAAAAATGAATAAATAAAATAAAACGAAACAAAAAAATAATCCTATTTTCTACTTAAATAAGTAAGAATATCAATGTACAAATAATGCGTGTTTAATGCAATACAAAGGAGTCTTAATTTCAACAAGTAAGTGTTGAAAGTTAAGTTCTTGAACACCTAAGCCATTAAAGATCAATAAAATATTTTAATCATCGCCGAAATATAAAAAAAAAAGATTAAAACTTCAGCTTAATTCTAAAAGAAAGTTTTGTTTTTTTCATTTTTCAAAAAAAGGTTTTGAAGTGTCTTTTTTACAATAAAGCTCAGCTCGAAAAAAACCCTATACCTGTAGTTATACTTCTATGAGTATTTCTACTCTTCGGGGAGTTTTAGGTTTGGAAATTTCTAAATGGAGTCACAATTTCGTAATTTTTTGAACTAAGATATGAATTAAGTAACTTTTGATCATGCCGCCTCTCCTCTATTCCTTGAATATCACATAGCTATTTTCTAATGCGCTATATAGGTATAATGACATGTGACACACTTAATTATGCGCAAAAGACTTATGTTATACAATTAAAAACTGAGCGTATGTATGTCCAAGATACTTCTCCCGAACGCCAATGAACTGACCATTCAGCCAGGTATCGATAGATTCCTAATTTTCCCGTCTTTTTGTTTGGTTATTTAACATAATGCTCCGATAATAATTTGAAGAGATACCAATTAAAGATTATTAATTATGATTTTGACATAAAATCTGTTTTTTGGAGGCTTTCCACCATTAAAATGATTATTCGGTGCTTCATCTCAACTTTTCTCAACAATACTTTTATTTAAATTTGTAGCGTAAAGAAAATCACTGAGAAAAAAATCTGTTGCCATTTTTTCCTCGAATTTGAACAAATAAAAATTTTGACTTTTGTTTTGAGGCTTTTCCTGAAATCAGAAAATTTAAAATGTTTCCTTTTTGGTTGTTTTTCCGTAATCTACCGCGAAATGTAACTGATTTTATTTTTTTGTTCAAGCCTGACTGAACACGCGTCATTTGACATAGCTTTTATTTTCGAGGTAGACCGTGCAAAGCCGGCCGACGTAGCTAGTTTTTAAGTAAAATTTGTAGCTCGTTGGTACATCTCACTCATTTATTTGCACATTTGAAATTTTTGAATTTAATTAAGCATATAAGCTAATAACACATTAATAATTTTACCTGACTAAAATGTATATTTGCAAACATCATTCTCTCATGCATGAAAATCTTGCATATATCTTTGGTTGCTGCTGTCAGTTGCGAGTGCTGCCGAAAGGGTACTGAAGCAGCCCGACAGTTAGAAAGTGAAGTATTCTGGCGGAACAAACTGATTTTTGCCAGTTCAAAGCTGTTTTGCAGCAATGGGATTTGGAGTGACTCTGGCTATGTGATCTTTGGTGCTTGCAAGAGGGTAGAGGTTACAAGACGGGGTTCCTAAGGACAGAAATGCAACCTTCGGATTGACGTTCGAGGGGTGTTGATTCGGATGGAAAATGGCTATGTCGGGGGGGGGGGGGGTCCGGAGGATAGCTTTCAAAGTGGATGCGAGTTCATGTTATTTGCGGGAAACTGATCATTCGAAAACCAGATGCTGAAAACGGAGGGGGTGCGGTTAGAGGCGCCCCGAACCTTAATTTCTGGGATGATGAAAATTTAAAGTTTGCAGAATGAAACTTCGAATGTTACCGAATGATAACATATTGGCGTACACATAGATACCTGCCTCTCATAAAAGATATAAGTTTATTATTTATAAAAAATTAAAAATGTAATTTTTTTAAATAAAGGCATTATCAAATGAGGCAGTGAGAAGCAAAGGGATGTAAGTGGACATTTCCAAGTTTTGAGTAAAACGCGTTTAAAGTAAAAATCCTAGGTATGCTTTCATTGATTTTTTTAAATAAATTATGCTGTACAGCAGCACCTACTAGGGTTACTAATTCTATCTCTTGCCCCAAGACAGAGGACAGGTTCCCCTACCATGTGTACTGGTTATCTCCAAATTTTTTGTTTTGCCACTTGCATCATTTGCATCTCACTGCCACAAATGATTTTTTTTTAAATGTTGTCCCCAAATTTGCCTAGTTATCCAGCAAAGTTTGCTGAATAAAAAATGACAGCGATCTCCTATCGGGGCGGGGGATGTGTGGGAAAGGTCATTAAGGCCACAATAAGGCTAGGAAACGAAGGTTCAATCTAGCCGATTCAGCCCGTGTAGCAAAAGTAATGTAGGTATTTATCTTATTGAAAGCGAAAAGGAATAACTTGTTGCTGTTGAGCTTATGTGATGCAGTATAAAAATGGGGCTGTCTCGCCCTCTTCTACAATCACTGAAACCTTATTCCAAACAAAACTCGCCACGCAAGTAAACTCAAGTAAGAACATAATTATTTCAATCCCCTCGATTGTGGTATAAATCCTTTAAATATTTTGAGAACAGTAAAAGTTGCAAGATTAAGTATTGAAATGCTGTCGCACCCCGACCTTTGTGAAAAAGTCAGTTGTTAGCGGACAAGATTGCATGTAGTATCAAGCCCCTTCTAATAAGTGTATCATGTGGTTTTTGAATGATCTAATAAAGATTTCAGACCGAAATCTCCATGACTTTTCACAATGTCAGTGATGCTCTTTTGGGTCATTCTTCGGAAAATGTTTATTTTGTCCCGCACGTGACGCCTCGTATATTTCATTAAAAATAATAGTTTAAATTATTAATGAGCATTTTTTTCTGCTTAACAAACTACGAGTTTATGTGCGATTTCTTAAGCAATCAATTTCGTCAGTATCCTTTAAAATTATTACTTTTCAATAAGATATATGAACCGTCACGTGCGGGAAAATGGTTGACTCTTTCGTGGAAGGGCCCTTTTCCAGTTGGAGTGGGGAGACTGCAAACCTGCTTTACACAGGGACGATACAAGGGAGGGGTGTTGGGGGCGATCGCCCCTCCCTTGAGAGAGACTCTACTGGTAATTTTTCGACAATGAAGTTCAAAAAATTCAAATTAAACGAATTTCATTGATGTTTGGAGAAGGGAGGTTTAGCTTTGGGACTCTGTGTCGGAACTGTTTCGGAATTAAAGCCCAAAACTTTTGTGATCAATACTTTAAATCAGTATACGTAGTAAAATTTAAATAAAAAATCAATAGCTGCTCCCTTGAAAAAATTCTGGATCCGTCTTTTGTTTTACACGGCTGTAGTCCCAACTGAATATGTTGCTACGAAATGGTTGAAGCATGTTCGTTGCTTTGACTTGAAGTGAGTTCACATTTCTGCAGTTATATAATGAATATAAGTTTCCGCTTTAATACGAAGTCTTAATAAGCAGTATAGTGTCTCTGATAAGTTAAAATTTAATCTTGTTTACCTCTTTTTACAAAGTTCAGTGAAAAAAGGAATGTGTCTCTGGGCGGGTTTGAAATGTATAGTGCAGCTCTGGTTAGTTAAGCTGTGACCTTGACTATGCTTACATGTTTTAGGGGAGTTTAGTGAAAAATAGACGCGTTATTGGCTCAGATTTTAGTTGGAATATTTTTGAAAGCGCCAATTTCCATCCCTATTTTCCGAAACAGAAAAATCCACGAAGGTTGCAATGGTATCATCGATTCAAAAACTATGAACAAACCACCATCGTTAAACGTAATTTATACTCATAACTTTCATTTACGCGCATTCGTGAAATTCTGTGCCAAATCGAAGAAAAAAAACTCAAGGAACTGAGAATTTGCGTGCAAAACCCAAATTAGGTTGCTTAACCCGGCTTACCTCAATTTTATTCGGCTGTAGTTGCCAAAGTGAAATCATAAATTCCTGTAAATAAATAATTGGTTTTTATTATACTCTTAATATTCGTAATTTTTATGTGCAATACGAATATACCATTACGAATATACCACTGCGCAGGAACTCTTCTAGGATATTTTTTTAAGAAGCTGTATGAAGCAGAAAACTTGCGATCAATATTTTTTTAATTAATAAATATAAGATCGAGGTAATTCAAGCTTCTCATATGTGAAATAATTTCTTTTTCCAGAAACACTTTTGTGAAAATATATTATTTACAAAACGCGTCAGTCTAATGCTTTCATGTTATTTTGCTTTATCATTCAAATCAAATATTTTATTATACATACTCCATTTAAATATCTTAGAGTTGAGTATAAAGGTTAGGAGAAGCAAAAAAGACTGAAATGATTTATGCAAGTAACATAAATATCTGAAGTATAAATTTCTGTAAATGTGGTTTTTGTGCAGTGTGAGATTCATTACAGTGAAGTCATCGGCTCATTTTTATCAGTTTTCATTAGTTACTTTTTCAAAATCGGTTATTTTGGCAGAGAGCCAGGCATTTAATTTTTTTTTTGTTTATTGCTACACGTATCCCAATTTTTATTATTGGGGGGGGGGATGTCCTTAAAGCTTGCAATTTTAGCGAATTGCGATATTGTTTTTTTTTTATGTTGTGAACGGTGTTCTTGCTCTATAAAATTTTATTTTTTTCTTTCTTTTTTTTGTTTGTGTGTGCGTTTAAAGCATTGCATAAAATTTTAAATCCATGCCAGTTGTTTTTGTCTAAGCTTAAAATGGTAGGTACTAGCTGTGTCTGTAATTTTACGTTCTACAAGGAGTTTTGTGTTTAACGTACTCAACAATTGCACAACTAAAAATGTTTTTCTAAATCTTTTTTTTCAGAAACCCTAAAAATGTGTTTTAAAATTAAGAGAATAAGAAATATACTAGACCCCCCCTAACCCCCAATTTGTCTCCCAGTATACCACCTTAATGGTAAAACATAAAGCTTGAAAAACTAAAAAGTACAATGGAGTTTATTTACCTGCTCTTCATCCCCTACCTTTAATAGTATATAACCTTTCGTTCAAGATAATAGTAACAAAATCTTAAAAAAATACTTATGAAGTAGAATTTTGAAGCATTTAAGATCAATATTTTTGCTTTCCAATCGCGTACAATGCATGGCAATAAGTTACAAAAGGTATTATAATGCTCTCATAAATTCGTGGAAAGTTTTCGGAACCAAACAATATGTAAGTCTTGTTTCTTTTAACATTAGAAAGACGGATGGACCTGTGTGACCCTTTGCGTAGTTTGTTGTTCAATAACTCGAATAATATATAAAGGACCTTATGAAAGTTTCTAACTTTTCATTAAATGTCACATTTTTAATATTTGTTTAATAAGTGAATGATTCGCCTCATAGTACTGTAAATGTTGATCCTTATACCTAGAAAGACGGGAGGGGCCACAGTGGCCCCTAAGCTATTTGACAATAAATATATTTTTCCTTTCACCTAATTGTTGTGGCATGAAACAAATGTTATTCACTTTAGTTTTACCTGTAACTTTCTCTTTGTGCAACCTGTTGGATATCCATGTGTTATAAACCGTACCGATTGCTTACCAGCCAAACTGCAGCCATTGCTCTTGGAAAGATAAACTAGTTCTACCTTTTGGCAGTTGAAAACAGAAAAGCTCAAAATTAAAACGCACTAAGTTTTCATTCAGTCATAAGAATTTTCATGTGACGGGGCATGTGGGCTCGATCAGGAATAATTTTTAAAAGGATTCGTCCTAAAAATGGGTAGGAGCCACACTGGCCCCTTCAGTATTTCTTGGTATACAGAACCTTCAGCCTTTCTACTGTTAATATGGATCATCAGAAATTTACATTCGAAAGCATAGTTTATAAGTTAGCTCTTTATTAAATTTTCAATTGCTGATAGTAAGATTTTATTTTTTTTAAAGCGCAAACGACTTAGGGATTAATGTTGACTCTTAACATTTAAAAAAAAAGTTTTTTTTCAATCTTAAAAAAAAATAAATATCAATGCTTCTCTAGTCGCTGTTTTAGATGAAGGTTAAGTAAAACAAAAGGAATACTTTGCTTTGGGAACTAGCTGTGGCTCTGTGTCACAAGGAAGGTGTTTTGAGTGTGTTTATTAAAAAATGTGAGAATGTTACTGCTTCAATTTCGGTATCGTAATTAAAAGTGTTCCAAATGTTGGCAATCTGACCTCTTTACATCAAGTAGAATTAAAAACTGAAACTGTCATTGAAATCAAATTTGTCGAGTTGTGAGGTGTACTAGTTTTTAATACGCCATAACTTTTGTCAAGGTCTCAAATTAAAAGAAAAAATCTAAATCTTTTCAGAGTCAAAAGTTTGTTTCTGATTAGGTGGAAATGTATTCATTTTTATTGTAATGCATAACCAATTAAGAATCTCGATCATTTTTTTTTTCAGTTCAGTGTTTTAGTATGAAACTGAATTGATCACTTTTGGATGTTGAAGCGGTTATAGAGCAACTTAAAACTTTTAAAAGTTCATTGGTATCGTTTTTAGCTGATGTACTGTGTACATCGCATCATTAGGCACATATTTTACAGTACAATAGACTCTCGTTTTACGCGGGTGTTACGTTCCACGGAAATGCCGCGAAATACGAAACTTCGTAAATTGAGACTTAATAATAGGGGTTAGGTTCCGTAGATGAAAAAAAAATTCAATCTAGTGATATATAATAAGTTCAATGTGTACTATTCCAATACATACTCACAACGTCCATAAAGAAAACATGAATTAACTTAGTGCTTATAAAAAAGAGCTGTTAATGTAATTCGTTTGGCACAAAAAAAAATCTCTGTACTTTGTGGGGCATTAATGCTTCCATGATCACTCGCATAATTTTCATGACGGGGTCTTTCTTCAGTAATAAATCATCATTTGCCATTATCAAGAAATGACTCAAAATTTTCAGTGTGAAAGCTTTTGGTTGTGTGCCATTGATGCCCTCATTGGATTTGTGATGATGCCCTTTGAGAAGTGACAAAGTTCTTCCTGTGAACTCTAAATTATGCGAGTTTAATAACTTTACTTGTGGACAGAGCTCTGGAACCAGTCACAAAAAAGCCTTCATTTGCCCAAGCGCGATTATTAGCACGCCAAAATCCAGTTATTTATTTACATGTAATCTGCAATATTTAGGAGTTTGGACTTTAATACAGAGGAATATTTTATCTCTTTGTATTGCCGCATACGCGTAAAACCGAAACTCATATCCGCGTAAAATGAAATAAAGGTGACAAATCTTAAGCCGCGTATAATCGAAACCGCGTAAACCGAGGTCTACTGTATAGTCATAAATGTTTCGAAAGACATCGTTCAGGAAAACAATAAATAAAACGGCTGAGGGACATGCCAATAACTAAGGACCAATAGTAAGGTTCCGGTCTAACTTATTGTATGCAAGATCGAAACCGGCAGTCAAGTTGAAAAAGAGGATTATGGGTAATAGACGAAGGGAGGTCTTCCACCTGCCCATAGAGATTTAAGAGTACTCTTAGTAAGATCTGTATGCATCTGACTTTACTTTTTTTTCAAATCTCCATCTCGATGAAAATAAATTTTCTCCCTTTAACTAAATTTGAACGACACTACATTGTTGAAAAGCCACTTTGCTAAAAGATAGATTATGCATTTAGTTCGCCAAATGGCCATCTAAGCAGCTTAGCTGTAAGCTTTAGTAAGCTATTGTACTGAGTACAGCACAGTATTTACCGAATATTTTAGTCTAGACATAAATGTTTTGAAAGACTAGTTCTTTTAAACGAGCAATAAATTAGATTTCTGAGGAACATGACTTAAGAATATTAACACGTCTTTCATTGTGAGCAAGATAGAAAGCGGCGGTAAAGTTGAAACAGTTCTGGATTCTTGATCTCCATCGCGATGAGATTAAATTTCCTCCGTTTAACTAAATTTGAACGAAACAAGATTGTTGAAAAATCGCTTCGATAAAAGGTAGATCATGCATCTAGTTAGCCAAAAGGTCATGCAATTGTAGTCGGAAACATTCCTTGTTGATTGCCCAAGCGTTATTTCCATGTTCGGTGTAGTTTGGCTCTTGTAAACTTAACTTCGATCCATGTGAAGATATAGAAGTCAATTTCATGGTGCTCGAGGTAAATTTTAGCTCTTGAACTCTACCTCCATTGTTTCGGTTCTCATTGTGTTTTTGCTTTTTATTGGTTTGCGGTTTTTTAATAAAATGCAGCAGAGAACGCCTTGGTTTTCGTCATTCCATACGGTGTAGGCTGCTCGATTATTGTGAAAATATTCAGTACTACCGTAAATTTTGTGGAATGTTGAAGATGTCTGTTTTTGTGCTGTAGTGGTTGAAGTCAGAAAATTAAATTTGTTTCTAACTGAAGGAAGCAAATCATTTTTTTTACCGAGAAAACATAGCTTTTACCAGATTTTTCTAATAATTGTCCAAAAGCTTTGAAATTCTGTACTAGAGTGAAAGAAACACAAAGGAAATCTTACTTTTACTATTGGAAATATTTCATAAGATAAAAATTTTTCAGACAAAGTTAAGGTAACGAAATGAATGCATTTACTCAAACTTGCTCGTAGCTGATTTATTTAACTCTACAGAATCGATACACTATGCTAACTGAAGACCGCAAAACCATGAAACACGACAGTGAAATTAGAAGCTAAACAAAAACGCTCATGCAAATTTGAAAACTAATTTTTCGTCTCGGGCGGTACATTATAAACAAGGAATTTTGTAACAGCATAGATAGGTATTGGGGTAAAATTTAAACGCAGAGCGGAGTCTTTCTGTTTGTGAACTTAATTGCATAAATTGCTTTCACAATACATTATAAAATACTTTGCATAGACGTTTTCTTTTTTTCTTAAATAGCTAGGAACAAACAAACAAAAAAAATGTACAGTAGTGACGTCTTCAGTGTAAGATGCGTCGTAATTCAAGTTTTGAGGTGCATGTTCTTTGCCCTTTCTCTCAGAGCGATACGGTTCCTTACTAAAAGCTCCAGCTTCAGAATTTCTTGTTGAATGAAAGCTTTTGCGACTTTGAGCTATCTAACAAGATTAGCGTTCAATCTCAGCATTTAAAACCTGGTGGGGGTCTGCCGATTTCCTCAATTGGTAGATCCACAAAGAAAGCATTAACAACTAACTGAAACTGTGTTCATTCCAGTCAGCTAGAGCAAATTGGTTTAATAAGACCTATTTCGCTTTATATTCGATGTCTGGGGTTTGATATATCTTCTGCTTCTTTTTTCACATCGTCGAGAATAGACACATGGTAGATTGCAGAATGGTTTTTATATTAAAACTAACGACAGACAGGGTTAGAAATAAGAATTTAAATCTAGGCGTCATAATGGCGCCTAGCATAAGTTTCTAGGCGTAGACAAACAACATAAATGTCGTTTTCAATGAATTACACACTCACACATAGCCGAAAAAAAAACTCAATAGAAATATACTGTTAATAGAATACTTAAAAGGATTTGCAAAGTGCAAATAAGATTTCCTGAAGTTAAAAAAAAAAGATTGCATTTTAAAACTACTTCTACAAATATTTCCTTAGGATCCATTGTAGGTCTTAAGCGCAATGAGTCGGAGAAGAAGTGTTTGAATTTGAACTGACATTTTAGGCTAAAATTATAGCCCCTGGGGTTGGAAATCTAGGCGTCAAATAAAACTGTTTACTTACAAAAATATACCCTTTAGTAACAGTGACTACAAAAACACGTAACGTAAAAAATTGACTGCTACTGCGTAGGATTCAACCTGACTGTAAACATGGGTATTGACAAATTTGACTTGGCTCATCGGCGTTTCTCTCAAGTTTTAAGCTATTTCAATGAGCTTCGGCTGTAATGATAACAAATTATCCAAATTTATACCTGCCTTTTATGGAGTACTATCTCTCGTACTTTAGTTTGAATTCCTGGTAAACTAGTGAATAAGATGCTTACAATTTCCGCTCCCATTCTAAGTTCGATAATTTTCTCCTAATGATCATACTATTAGAAAATTCCAATCAATTTTGTTTGAATTTAATGATCACTAGCTGCACCATCGTTTGATTTTCCCATCGTTGCGGCGAGGAGCAAGGCCCGACTAACTGAAAGTGAGGCCCTAGACCCACAATAGTCTGGAGGCCCCCTGAAGCTCTATAGTGGAGTGCAGTGGTTGATTTAAAGATTTGGGGCCCATTTGATTGTCTTTTTGGGAGCCTCTTTGTCTATCTCAGAACTATGTGTAAATCATTTGTCATGTGTATTTATGAATCCCCTTCGCGGACCTTTACAATTGTGATAGGCAAATTCGTTACTGGCAGATTCAATAAAACTTATCCCATAAGGAAATTTTTACAATCAAGTCATCTTTTGATTATTATTTAAAAAAATACATGTATTTTTCCTGTAATTGTAATGCTATGAATCATTCTTTATAAAATTTGAGGTATCTTTGGAAGATGGGGCCTCAGGCCGAGCCCTTCTCGGCCTGCGATGTAATCAGGCTCTTACGAGGAGCAAGTGCGTTTGGTAAGCTTTGTCATTTGAATATACACAAATACACACAAAAAAAAAAAAAAAAAAAACTCTACTTTATGACAAAAATTAACTATTTCAAGTCCTAGTTTATCAGCGAGTGTGATGTATGATTACTTTTCCCCTTTTACAACGGTTTGTTTGGCAGAGTTTAGGTAGCTAAACCTAAGTGATATCAATAGGAACACATTAAATACACTTTCAGATTTTAAAATGTGAATGGAATCGTAAGTATTTTAGTGTAATAAAAGTCAGGTATTAGGCACATTGTATGCATGGAAACATTATTCGGGAAATTTACTAATTTTCCTTGATCATCTTTGGGGAAACATTTATAACACTTATTTAATATATTTATTGTTCGTTACATTGAAAATTTATTGCCTGTTATTTTAATCCCATTCGTGATTACGTTTTATCAAGGTAATGATCTCTATAAAACCTTGCTTCGATTTCCATTACATTTTTTCCGAGTATGCACGATGAATTTATTTCTTTAACTTAACCATTTTAGTCGTTCAGCTTTGACTAATTTCTGTATTTTTTTAATTTTTTCGTGATCTCCGTGTACTATGACGCATGCACCTACAAACCTGAGTACTTGAAGATTTGCTTAGTGATTTTCAGATTCAAGGCTTTTTTTCAAAGCTACAATTTTAAGATTTTCATTTCTTGAGACATTTTTTTTATCTGTGGAAAAAGTGCTGAAAAAGTCGAATGTTTACTTTGATACTTATATTAATTATTTATTGAAGTTTATTCCGATAGTTGAAAAGTTTAGCATAAAATGTAGACTGGGAAAATGTACTCCTTTTTATACTAGAGACATTGTAACGTATGTTAGAAATTGTGCTTTTTTTTACTTTATTTTTTAATTTATTTTAATTCATTTTTATTTATTTATTATTATTATTATTATTATTTGAAAAAAAAAAGATCGCAAAAACTAACTCAATGGTATTAGCAAAAAGTTTCTGAACTTAAAATTATGCATTGCAGTTTTGATTTTCCCATGTCTTGAAAGCTGAAAGGGAAAACAACGAATGGAAAGGGGAAAAAATAGAGGGGGAGGGAGAAATATAATATATAAAAATAAGTCAAGTAAATTCAATCAGTTTGCTAAATCAATGAAACTGAAGTATATATATTATCATAGACGCTTCTCTCTTGTGTGCATTCGTAAAATTAATCATTAATACTGCCGCGGAAATGTAAAGCGCAGTATCTGCAGAAATGGGTTTTGTGATATTTGAAGCAAT
The DNA here is from genome assembly GCF_026930045.1 of Uloborus diversus. Lineage (NCBI taxonomy): Eukaryota > Metazoa > Arthropoda > Arachnida > Araneae > Uloboridae > Uloborus > Uloborus diversus. Next base: position 21,051 of record NW_026558079.1, on the reverse strand, counting down.
GTGCTTTGGATTCCGTACTAACAGCAGGGAAATGTTGGGATTTTTACGTTTTTTTTTTTATCTTGCTTTATTTTCAGCGGAAATCGAATAAGCAAGCTTGCACAATGCAAGTTGAAGTTCAGTAGATGAAAACAGTTGCAGATACTGCCCTTTACCTTCCCGCAGCTGTATAAACTCGACTACTGATGTGGAGAGCTGAACTGAGCTCGAAATGTTATGAAATTATATATTTTGTTTGACGAAACCACACAGAAGACATATTTTATCAATTTTTATCCTCGTACTTTGCGTTTGTTTCAAAAAAAAAAAAAAAAAACGCTCATTTTGTATTTCAAATTGTTAGGAATTAACTCGTTTTTGTCAAGCATACATATAAAACATTGTCCAAAGAGGACAAGATAAAAATCCTTTTTAACGATGATTTTTTTTTTCTAACCTCAAGAACTAATTTGTAAAGCTACATTTTTTGTCTGAAAAGAGTTTCCTCAAAGAACACACTTTACACTAGTTATAGAGCCATTAGGCTCTTGTTCAAATAATTAGTTTTGTAAATGTGGTATGATTTATGATGGACTACATGCAAAGCACATGTTTGTTATGCTTGTTACTTACAATGTGTAAATTGTCTATACGTATTATATCCTGTGCAGAGCATTACCTAAATTATATCGATTGTTTGACTTAAATTAAATTATCCATGTTTAATGAATTGTATTAGTTTTCCACTTATAACTGCACTGACTTGTGTGCCAGTAAGTCGACCATCTGGGGAGAAGTGATCAGTTGCATCTGGTCGAGGATCCCCAGACGACTTCAAAAAAAAAAAAACAAAAAAAAAAACGTGAATGTCATTGTTAGCAAATAAAAAAACCAAAAATAAACAAACACTAATTATAATAGTGTAAATTAATGTGCAATTTCAAATCTAGTTTGCTTAAGATTTCAGGGAAGCAAGTCTTTTGTTCCATAAAAAATTAAAATTCAAATTTTGTTTCTTTCTCTAGACGACAGCTTTATCAAAATTCCTAAATATTCAAAATTTGTAGGGCAGTAGTATACATTCGTATATTTTTGTTGCAAGTACTGCTATTGAAATGGAGTTATTTATAATTCTTTTTCAATAAGCGTAATTGACTTTGTTGTTCCTTTTCTTTAACTCTCCTCCATTAAGTCATATGCGTTTTATGTCTCTGGAGCTGACCGAAAGAGCAAGACTCATTTTGTTTAAAATTTCATGGCTTATCGAGATTTAGGTTTGAATAGTTATTTTCGTTATTTGAAATGGAAAATAAATATTTTGATATTGGTATGTTTTTATATTTACTTAAAATTAACCTTAATTTATAAATAAAAATATATGATGAAATAAAAAGAAGGGAAACTATAAAACAGAATTGTATACTTTTTCATTCATACTTTTTTTCCGCGCTTTCCTGCTATTTATTACAATAATTCTATTTTTATTTTGGAAAGTTTTAATGTCTTGACATTTCATAACATTATACACTTTCTTCGATGTAAATACATAGAAAGCTTCATACTGTCTGAATTTTTCTACTATGTTCATCGCGTTTGTGTCTAAAAAAAAAGAAAAAAGAAAAATCGACACGGTGTTCTGGCAGAAAATCGTTTTATGTTCAAAATTGTTAGGAAATAACTAGTTTTTGTTAAGCATACATATAAAACATTGTTCAAAGAGGACAAGATAAAAATCCCTTTTTAAACGATATTTTTTTTCTAACCTCAAGAAATAATCTCTAAAGCTAAATTTTTTGTCTGAAAAGATTTTCCCCAAAGAACACACTTTACACTAATTATAGAAGCATCAGGTTCTTGTTCAAATAATTAGTTTTGTAAATGTGGTATGATTTATGATGGACTACGTGCAAAGCACATGTTTGTTATGCTTGTTACTCACAATGTGTAAATTGTCTATACGTATTATAGCCTGTGCAGAGCATTACCTAAATTATATCGATTGTTTGACTTAAATTAAATTATCCATGTTTAATGAATTGTATTAGTTTTGCACTTATTATAACTGCACTGTCTTGTGTGCCAGTAAGTCGACCATCTGGGGAGAAGTGATCAGTTGCATCTGGTCGGGGATCCCCAGACGACTTCAAAAAAAAAAACGTGAATGTCATTGTTAGCAAATAAAAAACCAAAAATAAACAAACACGAATTATAATAGTGTAAAAATTAATGTGCAATTTCTAATCTAGTTTGCTTAAGATTTCTGGGAAGCAAGTCTTCTGTTCCTTAAAAAATTAAAATTCAAATTTTGTTTCTTTCTCTCGACGACAGCTTTATCAAAATTCCTAAGTATTCAAAATTTGTAGGGCAGTAGTATACATTCGTTTGTTGCAGTACTGCTATTGAAATTGAGTTATTTATAATTCTTTTTCAATAAGTGCGTAATTGACTTTGTTGTTCTTTTTCTTTAATTCTCCTCCATTAAGGCACATGCGTTTTAAGTATCTGGAGCTGTCCGAAAGAGCAAGACTCGTTTTGTTTAAAATTTTATGACTTATTAAGATTTAGGTTTGAATAGTTATTTTCGTTGTTGAAACGGAAAAAAAAAACTGTTTTGCCATTGGTATGTTTTTATATTTACTTAAAATTAACCTTAATTTTAAAAATAAATAAATAAGTAAATAAATAAAAATAAGTAATAAAATAAAAACTATAGGTAAATAGGTAAACTATAAAACAGAAGTGTATACTTTTTCATTCATAATTTTTTCCCGCGCGTTCCTGCTATTTATTACAATAATTCTATTTTTGATTCGGAAAGTTTTAATTGACTTGAAACTTCATAACACTATATACTTTCTTTGATGTAAATACATAGAAAGCTTCATACTGTCTGAATTTTTCTACTATGTTCATCACAGTTGTGTTAAACGAAGAAAAATGGACACGGTGTTCTGGCAGTAAATCGTTCTATATTCCAAATTATTAGGAATTGACTCGTTTTTGCCAAGCATACATATAAAACATTGTTCAAAAAGGACAAGATAAAAATCATTTTTTAACAATATTTTTTTTCTAACCTCAAGAACTAATTTGTAAAGCTACGTTTTTTCTCTGAAAAGAGTTTCCCCGAAGAACACACTTTACACTAGTTATAGAGCCATCAGGCTCTTGTTCAAATAATTAGTTTTTAAATGTGGTATGAAATGTGATGTACTACGTGCAAAGCACATTTTTGTTATGCTTGTTACTTACAATGTGTAAATTGCCTATACGTATCATGGCCTGTGCAGTGCATTATACACATTAGATTGATTGTTTGACTTAAATAAAAATTATCCATGTTTAATAAATTGTATTAGTGTTCACTTATTACAAATGTTATTGATTTGCGTGCCAGTAAGTCGACCATCTGGGGAGAAGTGACCAGTTGCATCTGGTCAGGGATCCCCAGACGACTTCAAAAAAAAAAAAAAACCTGGACACAAGTTCAGGTTTTTCATATTAGTTATGATCTTAAAGGGATCATATTTTATGCTTTAACTTTTTCTATAAAAATGTGAATGTCTTTGATTGCAAATAAAAAACTTAAAATAAATAAACACGAATTATAATAGTGAAAAAATAAATGCGAAATCTAGATTAATTAAATCTAAAATAAATCTAATTTGCTTAAGATTTCAGGGAAGCAAATCTTGTGTTCCTTAAAAAATTAAAAATTCAAATTTTGTTTCTTTCTCTCGACGACAGCGTTTTCAAAATTCTTAGGTATTCAAAATTTGTAGGGCAGTAGTATATATTCGTATACTTTTGTTGCAGGTATTGCTATTGAAATTGAGTTATTTATAATTCTTTTTCAATAAGCGTAGTTGACTTCGGTTTTTCTTTTCTTGAATTCTCCATTAAGTCATATGCGTTTTATGTATCTGGAGCTGTCCGAAAGAGCAAGACACATTTTTGTTTAAAATTTCATGGCTTATTAAGATTTAGGTTTGAATAGTTAATTTTTGTTGTTTGGAAAGAAAAAAAATATTTTAAAATTGGTATGTTTTTATATTCACTTAAAATTAAACTTAATTAAAACGAAATAAATAATAATATAAAAAAGTGGGTAAACTATAAAACATAAGTGTGTACTTTTTAATTTCTACTTTTTTCTTGCGTTTTCCTGCTACTTATTACAATAATTCTGTTTTTGATTTGGAATGTTTTAATAGACTTGAAGTTTTATAACACTATACATTTTCTTTGTTGTAAATACATAGAAAGCTTCATATTGTCTGAAGTTTTCTACTATGTTCTTCGCGTTTGTGTTTAACAAAGAAAAGAAAACTAGACACAATGTTCTGGCGGGAGCTTGTTTTATATTCCAAATTCGTAAGAATGATCATCCTTTTTACAAGTAAGCAAATAAAACATTGTTTAAAGGGTACGAAAAAAAATTCTCTTAACAATGTATTTTTGAGAACCTTTTTAAATAATTTTTAAACTACATTTTTATATCGCAGGGCTTCCCTTAAGAACACTCATTGAAAACCTAAATCTGTCAAGTCATTGATCGCATTAATTTAAAACTGCGGCATAAATATTTCATGTGCTATGTATTATGTTCTATTTGTCACTTATAACGTCTACAATTTGCATGGGATTTATTATTATAGCAAAGATTGTTCTGGTGCTTCCCCTAAATACCGTATAGTTTAATGAATTGTATCAGTTTTCGTCTAATTAACGCTGTCAATAGCTTGTGTGTTTACTAGTCGACCTTTTGGGGCGAAGAGACCTGTTGCAACTGGTCTGGGACACCCAGACGACTTAAAAAAACAAAAGAAAAAAAACCACACAAGTATTGACTTATGTAAATTATCCTGTGATTTATTATATATATAGCTTATATGAAAAATGTTTTGCGTGAAATTTCGTCTCACCTGAACTTTTGCATAAATTTCTGTGTTATGAACAGGGCATATCTTATCTAAGAGCTTTTAAGAAGACAGAAGGTGAACGTTTTCAGCAAAAAAAAAAACTTAATTTGTATTTTGACTTTTGTTAGTATATCTCTGTTTGAGAATTGTGCAAGAAATGAAAAATCTATTTTACTGTTAAAGTTGGCATGAAAGACTATTAACTATTTGACAGCATGTCCGTTGGAGACAGTTTCCTAATAACCTTCATGATTAGTAGAGTTAAACATGATGCCTGATGAGAATCAAATCACTCATATTTTAAGGAAGTTGAGCTTTAAAATACATTGTCGTCAATGAGCAGTAACTGCATAAAACTTCCAAATTACAGTACAATCTCAAAGTTTCTCCACTATGAAGTATCCTACTGACTGATCAGAGATACAACAAGATTTGTTTTCTTATGAAAATTCAAGTCCTACATCTTGCTTCAGTAGACGAGTCGTAGCATTATACAAAATTCAAAGCTATTGGTGATGCTTGAGTAATACAACTGGCTGTAATACAATTAATTAGTTCAGAAAATTTCCCTTTGAACCGAGATGTAGAACTTGTAGAACTTTTGATTGAAATATTTCACCTAAAAATAAAGCCCGTTGATTGTCAAATCATGAGGTTCAAGAGCTTAATAAGTTGTGTGTTTATACTATCATTTAATGAAGTTTGGCTCTGTTCGAAGCCCAGCTCATAATGCGTAAATTGCCTGCACATAACATAGGTATTATAAACATTATGCAGAATATGTTTGAATGTATTTTCGTAATTTTTATCAGTTGAAGCATGTTCTGGTGGTGTAATTCATGTATTTCCGCCTTAGAGCTGGCTATAGGGCGGTAACTTCCTCAATATATTAAAGCTATTTCTGACTTGTGTGCCAGTAAGTCGACCATCTGGGGAGAAGTGACCAGTTGCATCTGACCAGGGATCCCCAGACGACTTTAAAAAGAAAAAAAAATGGACACAAGTTCATATTTACCATATTAGTTCTGATCTTAAAGGGATCATATTTAATGTTTGAACTTTGTCTCATAGAAATAATGTGAATGTCATTGGTAGCAAATAAAAAACCAAAAATAAACAAATACGAATTATAAAAGTGTAAAAATTAATGCGCAATATCAAATCTGGTTTGCTTAAGATTTCAGGGAAGCAAGGCTTCTGTTCTTTAAAAAAAAAATAAACATTCAAATTTTGTTTCTTTCTCTCGACGACAGCTTTTTTCAAAATTCCTGAATATTCAAAATTTGTAGGGCAGTAGTATATATTGGTATATTTTTGTTGCAGGTACTGCTATTGAAATTGAGTTATTTATAATTCTTTTTCAATAAGCGTAGTTGACTTTGTTGTTCCTTTTCTTTAATTCTCCTCCATTAAGTCACAACATTCGTTTTAAGTATCTGGAGCTGTTTGAAAGAGCAAGACTCATTTTTGTTTGAAATTTCAGGGTTTATTAAGATTTAGGTTTCGAATTATTTTTGTTTGGAAAGAAAAAAAAAATATGTTACTGTTGGTATGTTTTTACATTTACTTAAAACAAACCTTAATTTAAAAAAAATACATAAAGTGGTTAAACCACTAAACAGAAGTGTATTCTTCATTCATACTCTTTTCCAGCACTTTCCTGCTATTTATTACAACAATTCTATTTTTGATTTGGAAAGTTTTAATAGGCTTGAAATTTAACAACACTACATTTTCTTTGATGTAAATACACAATTCATATTCTATGAAGCTTTCTATTCTAATTTTCGCGTTTGTGTTTAACAAAGAAAAATACACTGTTCTGGCTGGAGCTTGTCTCTTAGTCTAAATTGCTAGGAATGTTCATTCTTTTTACAAGTAAACAAATAAACCTTGTTCACAGGGGACGAAAAAACCCCCCTCTTTTAAAAATGTATTTTTGAGAACTTTTTTAAATAATTTTTTAAACTACATTTTTATATCACAGGGCTCCTCTAAAGAAAACTCAATAAATTCTTAAATCTGCCAAGTCATTGATCGCATTAGCTTTAAACTAAGGCATAAATATTTCATGTGCTATGTATTATGTTCTATTTGTCACTTATAATGTCTACAATTTGCATGGGATTTTATATTAGCAATGACTGTTCTGGTGCTTACGCTAAATACCGTATAGTTTAATAAATTTTATCAGTATTCGTCTAATTAATGCTGTCAATAGCTTGTGTGTTAACTAGTCGACCATCTGGGGCGAAGAGACCTGTTGCATCAGGTCTGGGACCCCCAGACGACTTAAAAAAAAAAAAAAAATTAAAAATCACACAAGTATTGACTTTGTAAATTGTCTTGTGATTTATTATATACATAGCTTAAATGAAAAGTATAATTTGCGTAAAATTTTGTATTACCTGAACTTTTGCATAAATTTCTGTGTTATGAACAGGGTTTATAGTATATACGAGCTATTGAAAAGACAGAAAATGAACATTTTAAGCAAAAAAAAAAAAAGATTTGTATTTTAACTTTTGTTAGTATAGCTCTGTTTGAGAATTGTGCAAGAAATGAAAAACCTATTTTGCTGTTAAAGTTAGCATGTAAGAAATTTACTATTTGATAGCATGTCCTTTGGAGAGTTTCCTAAAAACTTCCATGACTAGTAGAATTAAACATGATGCCTGATGAGAAACAAGTCACTTATATTTTAAGGAATTTGAGTTTTAAAATACAATGTCAGTGAGCAGTAACTGCATAAAACTTCCGATTACAGTGCAATCTCAAAGTTTATCCACTATGAAGTATCATACTGACTGATCAGAGACGCAACAAGATTTGTTGTCTTATGAAACTTTAAGCGCTACATCTTGCTTCAGTAGATTTATACAAATTTCTGAGCTATTGTTGATGTCTGGGTAATACAACTGTCTGTAAGACAATTCATTAGTTCAGAAAATTTTTCTTTGAACCGACACGTAGAACTTATAATTGCAACATTTCGCTCAAAAATAAAGTCCGTTGATTTTCAAATTATTAGGTTAAAGAGCTCAATTAATTGTGTGCTTATACTATCATTTATAAAGTTTGGCTCTGCTCGAAGCCCAGCTTCAAGTTTGTAACTCATAATACGTAAATTGCCTGCACATAACATACAGAAGAGTACTGTATGTAGCATTATAAACATTATGTAGAATATGTTTGAATGTATTTGTCATTTGTATCAGTTTAAGCATGTTCTGGTGATATATTTCATGTATATTTGCCTTAGCCCTGGCTATGGGGGTAACTTACTGAATGTTAAAGCTCTTTCTGACTTGCGCGTCAAATAGTCGACTATCTGGGGAGAAGAGGCCAGTTGCATCTGGCCAGGGACCCTCGGACGACTTTATGAAAAAAACGAAAAAAAAAAAAGACGCACTTGTACAGAATTTCACTGTAAATCGTTATCTTAAATAATACGTTTGAACTGTAACACCATACAGCTTATGTTAACGTCATTGCTGTCAGAAATTGACGGCTCTTAATAACAGGTCTTTTGATTTGATAGCCTGAACGGGATGATATTTCTTAACTTAAGTATTTCCACTTAACAGCTGTCTTCATAGATACTCATTCAGTTATGTTTGTTAAGCCAATGATCCATACATTTTGGAGCCATTTGAAGATATCGATACTCTTGGGTCACGACCTCTATTGCACAGTTTACTTACATCATGCTTGAAACATATGCTTTTTCGTGTTTTTTAACTGAGCTCCACAATTCCAAGAAATAGATTGTTTCCATATATTTTTGATCCTTTGAATCAAAGTTAACGCATACATTGCTTGACTATTAATCCATTTGTCATTCAAACTGCTTTATCAAACTGATAACTGAAGCAGCAAAAGACAACGTGGAAATGATTCCTGGCGAACTTGCAAAAAATGACTTGAAATATTACTCCTTTACAATTAGATTTCTTGTCTGCACCAGAGACTCGAAACATCATTGAAATCGTATATCAACTAAATCAATCTTCTGTGTTTCTCACTTGGGGATTCCACCATCTCTGGAACCTTTTGCATCTTTGCGACTCATAATTTCTCAACTGCTAGCATACTTTTATTAAACAGTTTGACGAATAAAGATTCCTGTACACTATTGCACAATCAAGCTAAAATATGGAAACGTTGCTACTCATTTGTCACAATTTTGTGTTTTGCGAATAGCTACAATCAAAAAATAATCATTACGCTCAGTAAAATCAGTCTCAATGCTACTTCAATGTCGTATGCTTTGCAACTTTTTTGAATTTTTTGTTCTAAAAGTTGTTTTTTAAGAACAATTCGTCCGAACTTTATTTCGAGCATAGAATGCTATCCGTTGAAGCCATTTGAAGTACCTGTAAAACCAATGCCCATTGTTAGCACATTGCACTAAGGAAAACTTAATGTAAACTAAAACGTATTGTACTCCAAATAAAAATGACTTATACAGTTTTCTTTATCAAAGACTCTAAACAATAATAAAAGCAAATACTGTCTAGATGCGAAACACGCTGTACAGCTTATTTATTATACTTTGTTCACAGTGTTTAAAGATTCTAGACCTATGCTATATTGTTAATAGAATTTATTTTAACAGTTCAGTTTCTCTTGTTGATAGCTAATTTCTATATGTTGACAATAATTGAACCGATGAGGCCAGGGTCTGATTACTGAATAAGCCAACTAGGCCGAGGCCTAGGACCCCCGTTTTTAGGGGCCCGCCCCAAAATAACTAAAATCATTTTAGCTAATTGCTAAAGCTAACTATAACTTTTGACTATCATGGAGCCCTGAAAAAGAGGTTTGGACTAGGGCCTCCCAATACGTTAATCAGGCATTAATCTGGATGAGTCCGAAAGTCAGTCATCTCTTTTGCTAAAGTCCAGGAGATGACTGGATTTCGGACTCATCGAGTCGATTGAATGTTTCTTCTTCTAAAATGTCTAAATATGATTATAACCGAAAGCATTGTACTAATGCTTTCATGTATTTTGTTTGATATGTACTTTAGTGGTGGGTTATTATTACTACTACAAAACGGCAATGCGTAATTGTTAGTCTTTCATTTCGTTATTATTATTATTTTTTTTATTTTTTTGGATTCTTTTAAAAAAATTTTTTGGTAAAAATGTATTATAACTTACTGAAAACCTAAGTAAAAACAGTATATAGTAGAGTTTTTTTTTTTTTTTTTCAAAACTCTTTTCAAAATAATACTGAAAAATTTAACTGAAACCAAAATTGAATGCGAAAAATAAATTTTTTAACTATGTTTTATTTTAAATATTTGAATAACTTTTATATTCTGTACATTTTCCCAGCTACGTACATTTAAGAAATTTTAATGCTTTGTATGTATCGGTTTTCTGTTTGAACGCAATTTTTTACTTATTAATTGCATAATTTTCAGTAAAAGTATTTAACGGAACATTGACTTTTTCAGAGATTGTTATATATCAACCACTCCCTTTTCACAGATGAGACATTTTTTAGCATATATATTTGCTCTTTATTCCCAGAATTTTCAAGTTTAGGCTTTTAATTGGGATATACTTGAATTTTAAAAACCATTGTGTGTCATAAGAGGAAAGTATCAACATTTCTAAAAAGTCTGTATTTAAAAGACATGTACGTGTTGCAAGGATGGCTTTAGGGTCACACTCGCAACGCGTGCACATGACACACGGTGGTCATTATATTCAAACATATACTAATTAAAAAAGCCGAACTTTTAAAGTTCCTGCAATAAAGAGCAATCAGATGCGTAAAAGTGTCACACCCGTGAAAATGGATTGAGCGATACAGATACAGAGTATCGATTAAACGGTTCAAGTCAAGCCTCTCTTAAATTCAAAATCATGTCTTCGTTTGCAGATCGTTCAAAACAAAATCTGCTTTTTATATAACTACTGACTACGCAATCATCAATGGGATTAAAATATTTGTCAAAATCTATTTCTGAAACTAATACTTGACATAGAATTCAGATTTTTTGTTTTGCTTCATTAGTTTTATTTTGCGAAACCCAATGGTAGATACCTAAGCTAAAATTTGAATTTTTATCTGGAACTGTACTTAGATAATAGGATTTAGCTTAAAGAAATATTAATTGATTAACATTTTTCAGCTTTGCAAGTATTTTAACACTATTTTCGTGCGAAATTAAAGAAGCGAATCCACGCTTCACATTCTGTCATGAGCAACTGTTTTCTCATGCTCCGGGTTTCTTTTTTTTTTTTTAAATTTTATTTCTCGATTCCTTTGTTGTTTTATTAGCATATGTTTTTCATTTTTATTCATATTGGGAAGCGCAAAAGACAAAGTTAAAATACTTGATAAAAGTTTATCATATTTTGTACGTCTTAATTGCACGTGGATTGATAATTTCGTTCATTGCCAATATCTGTACTGACTGCCAGTAGTCTGTAAAAGGGAAAAAGCAATCATTATCATATTTCAGTCCGCTTCTAAGGATACCCACGCTTATTGTAAAGGTAATCGCAAAAGCTGGTTCTGAGTATATGAGTTTTATAGCCATCGAGCCATTTTAGGTACAGAACTATAGAAGATGTTGCATCTATGACCAAAACATCTTCACCAATAAATGTTTACTTCTTTAAATACGAAATTTTTGTATTCAAATTTCGTTTTACATTTGAAAATATTAGCAACAATTAGCTTATTTAAATGATTCGTCTGATTGAGCCAAGAAATTGCGTCTTAAAAATGCAAGGCTTGAGACATGCTTATAGGTGTTACACGTTTTACGAAAGATTATTAAATATAAAAACAGCGATTTTAAAACATTTGAATGAAAGAATGCGTTAACGCTTGAAAAACTGCGTTTGAAAAAATTCGCTACGTTTGAAAAAACACAAGTAGTGAGCTTTTTTTCCTAGTCTCTCCAAATGTTTCTCTGTTCAGTGTCTCTAAATTCGTGAAGCATCTATATCCGTTTACGGTAGTGAAACACTTCGCGTAATGAATTTTGTCAGTGAACAGGAAAATGGGAGCTGCAAGCATTTCAAAATTTCTTTATTAAAGTGAGACATTCTATTAACAGCATATTCAACCGCCCTTGACTAAAACTTACTGCTTACTAGTTCCGTGTCTTGTGTGTATTGAATCAAACACAAATACATAAGTGACGACCAGCAACGGGCTCTGGGTTCAGTTGGAGTAGTCCCAGGAATTGTATCAATTCTCGAAGAAGATTAATAGCCCTCTTGAAACTATTCACCCCATTCCAAGTAATAGCATCTTTTGGTAAACTATTTTAAAGTCCTACAATCCTGTGGATGTAGTAATTTTTAATCAATTGAATCAACTGATGTTAAAGCACTTAACTATGGCTCTTTTGCTTCAACAAATTAAATTTTGTCGCAATTGTTTCTTTAGATAATTTAACAACGCAAAGATGACACCGATTTATAATCTAGTTTAGGCAAATTTTTATCAAGTATACTCGTTTCCCTATAGCAAATCTATAGGAAATTGAGTTTTAAAATCACGATTTAAAATTAATTCAACCTCAAGAGTTTCTCTTTCAAGCCAAAAAAAGAAAAAAAAAATGGATAATTTAGTACAAGCAACCAGCTCGACCCAAAGAGGACACTATGTAGGAACGATGTGCAAGAGCGTCCCGAACTCAAGTTTTAGGAAGGGAAGAAATTCCCAATTTGCATATTGGAGCTCAAATTGTGCCGAATGATGACAATTTTGCCGAAAGGAACTCCAAATTTTGCCGAATGATGATATTTTTTTCCAAACTTTCCCAAGTAGAACACCTAATTCTGCCGAATCGTCATACAAAATGTACTCAAAAGAAATATTTGGGAGGTCACGGTGACCTCCCGCCGTGTCGGGGCGCCCCCTGCCATGTGCTGTCTTTCAATTCGTAAAGGTTTTGTATCACTACGCTGCGTAATGCTGCTGCACATCTTCTTTACTAATAAAAAATCTGAAAGTCTGTCCGGAGGATGTCCGGATGTCTGTTACGCGCATAGCGCCTAGACCGTTCGGCCGATTTTCATGAAATTTGGCACAAAGTCAGTTTGTAGCATGGGAGTATGCACCTCGAAGCGATTTTTCGAAAATTCGATGTGGTTCTTTTTCTATTCCAATTTTAAGAACAAAATATATCATAAGATAGACGAGTAAATTACTAAATTATCATAACGTGGAACCGTAACATGGGCACAAGCCTATTAGAGAGAAATTATTCACCATACATTATTTGTAAATATACAGGCGAACCAAAAACCCCTTTTAATTTTTTCTATTACGGGCAAAGCCGTGCGGGTACCACTAGTAATCTATAAACTTAATTCAAAACATAATTTTACTCACATTCGGTTCCTTAGAGCCCTTAGTAGGTTTTTTTTTCAGTCAAATCCATCTTTTAGATTGGAAGGTGGAGTGTCTATGGGATTCTAGGGTTACCCTACAACTTTTAGACTGAGAGGTGGCATGTCTATGGGATTCTAGGTTCCCCCTACAACTTTTAGATTGAGAGGTGGCATGTCTATGGGATACCCTACAACTTTTAGATTTCATGAAATCACGCGATCTAACACCGTTAAAAATAATCTCACTCAAAATGCTATTTGAAACAACATTATTTAACCACTATACCGAAGTACGGACCTTACGCTCAAAGCTTTTATGCTATAAAAAGAGTGTTGTGTTAATAATATACGCAGTCGTTTTGGTATTTCAAATTGAAAAACGAGTAAATGTTAGGAATTAATATTTGACGAAAGTATTTCTGGAGTCTTGTAGTCATCGCAACTTTTTTCCCAATTAGCATATTTAATTATTTTTTTTTACTGATCAGTATCATAGAGTATCGCATTCCCTGAAAAGGAAAGCTTCCACTTTTGAGTTTAACAAGTTTTAGAGACATTTGAAAAAAAGAGCCTTTTTCAGTAATGTGGACACTATTGTAAGGTATGTAAGCGTGGCGTGAAAGTCAAAAATTTGCTTTAGTAGCAAGTGACCAGAAGAAAATTTTGATTTAGTCATACGAAACCCATTTTCATTTTTAGTTTCCGCCTCATTCATAAATTATATTTTTTAATAAACAAAAATATTTTTATATAAATAAGAATCAAGTAAGACCCTTGTATGAATACGTACAAAAATTTCATTTTGGGCCATGAGAAACCACTTTTGATGCATTTTCGAACTTTTTATGAATCTAAAGTATGGGTTTTTCCTAGGTGGTTCTTCCACCAAAACGTAATAAATATTCTGTTCATGTTCCAGAAAACTTTGTCAGTTTTGATATATTGATTCCGAAAATTCTCGGTTATGATTTCAATTTGCTTCCTTGTTTGTACGAAAAAAAAAAAAAACCTTCGCTTTACTAGCCTAAATGTTATGTGTTTTTTTCATTATATTTTCGACGTCCTCAAACCATCTTTTGTTTTTGTTTGTTTACGTTAGTATTTACTTCAAAGAAATCGGGTGTTAAGTAACCAACAATACATAAACTTATGTTTTTAATATTGCTAATAAACAAAGAATTTTTGTGGTTTGAACTTGAGTTGTAACATATGCTTTTGAAATGATAAACAAGAAAACTGCTTGGAAAGTTTTTGTTCGTTATTTCGACTCGCTCTGATAATGGGACTTCGGCGTCGCTGAGTGTTAAACTATTCTATTTGTACAAACAGGGGGGGGGGTTTGCGTTACCGATAACGATTATTGGCATAGTGCCTATCTATAAGCCCTGGACGGTAACTTACTGAATAATAACTTCTCCTCTTCCAAACTAAACTTGAATAAGCTCGTCCAAGATCAAGCATCAAGTCACCAGAGTCGCATCATACTACGTTAGAATTTCCGTCACTTGTTTGATATCCAGTGGTGTTCCCATAGGGTATACTGAATATACGCCGTATACTCTCGAACTTTTTTTTAGACATATAGCGTATACCCTCAAGCTTTATAAATTTTCATATTATGACAAACTACAGTAGACTCCCGATTATCCGCGAATCAATCAACAATCACGAACATGTATTTTCGCAGTAAAAAGCAAATACCAGTGGCAGTTTTTTTTTTTTTGAAAAATTGTAAATTTACATTTAGTTGTTTTGCTTGATTGATTTAATATTATTATTATTATTATTGTGCGTTCTTCATCCTACATTTAATTGTTTGTTATTGATGTTAAGTTCGGTTGTGCAAAAATACAAAACATTTGTACCGTACTCTATATATATATATTTTTTTTTTCACTGTTTGCAGAAAGTGTTATGCATCAATACAGTTAAGAATTTGAGATAGGACAATTTTTACCTGATTTGTCCCCCATTTTAGTCTTTTTGCGGTTATCCGCGGTTTTTATTATCCGCGGCACTTGTGCCACCCAATTCCTCGGATAATCGAGAGTTTACTGTATGTGTATGATCACATTCACAAATTGTGCGTAATGGATGACTGGAAGTATACCCTCAGAAAAATTGATGGGAACATCACTGTTGATATATATTCTAATAAGTCATAAATGTATTCCTATTAATATAAAATTGTATTTCCGTAATTCCCTCCCTTTCCTTCCTTTTTTCTCCCCTTCCAAGTTTTCTGACTCTTGCTCTGTTCTGTTTATACATAATTTTTGTGAGTCTAGTTCAAATACATCGTGTCGAAGTGAAAAAAAAGTTAGCTGTAACCATCTCACAGTTGTAGCTGAACGTGTGGAAAATGTTTGGAATTGACTTTCGTATTAAATTTTCATAAAAAGAATTATTCCCTATGCGTTGGAAAGTTCTAGTTGTCATTTTCTACTTTAAAAATTATATTTATAACATTAAATGTTTTTCTTTTGTAAAAGGTTTAATGAAAAAGAATAGTTTCAGACAAATCAGGTATCGTCATTAAGGATTGCCAGCATTGGAAAAACATAGTTTCAAAAAAAAATAAAAAAAGATAATCTTGTTGGGTTAATTTTAAAATCTTCGGTAAAAGTTATGCAGAAGTTAGATATAAATCAAACAGCGATCATTCAAACAATGAGCATCACAAAAAAATGTGCTATCAGAAAGAAATTGCCAAAAAGAAAGCAAATAACATGAAAAATTCAGGAATTTTTTCAAACAATCGCAACGGATCTTGTGACGTGCTATCCCAAAGCGAATAAAAAGGTTGGACGTCAGCTACTGTGGAGAGAAATATGTCTTAAGTAGTGGCTCTACTAAACGCATACACCCTACACAACGTTACTCTTCTATAGGAAACAGGGTAACGTAATTGGCGTTGAGTGAAGTTGGGTGACTTTTATAGCTGTTTTGCAAAAGTATTATATCTAAAATCTGTTCTCATAACTCGTCCCTTTTTCACTGAATTTCCCCAAAAGAAGAAAATATTGTCAAGGTCATAGCTCAACTTATCAGAGCTGCACCACAAGTTGTTTTGCCACTTGCTGTTCCGTTTTTCTAAGCAATCCTCTGAAGTGAAAGCTTGGCTTGTCGTGGATGGATGATCCTAAGAGTCCGACAATCCGTTAGTCCGACAGAGTGATCGCAGTTCTGAAAGCAAATAGTAAAGGGTAGTTTACCGGATGTGGAACAGTTACCAGTCTTGTCCAGATGTGGAATTTGTGTCCGGATGTGGTTTTGTCCGGATGTTGGACATATTCAGATAATGATTAAAAACCCACTCCAGTTATTTTTCTTAATGATTTCATTCCTCCAGCAAAGTCTGGTACTTGTAGAATTGGAATTCAAGAAACGGGAAGTCTATGTTATTGGTACATTATTTAAAACGTTCCTCTGCATTACATTAATTAATTTTGTAAGGAGTCTGCTAATTTTTTTTTATTATTTTTTTGTTTTTTTGCTTATTGCACAAACATAATAGATAACAAGAAGCAAGAAACGTTGAAAAGAAGTAAAAGTTGAAGGCGGTGCGTCAAAATACTATTGGTTTATTTTTAGATTTTAGAACAGATCTCCAAAAGTGTCATAGTGGCAAACATTCTTTCAACTTGTTTGTTAACTTCCGGTCTATGCTTTCCGGGAATAGCATGGGGAGTAAAGATGTACGCCATGTATGGGGAATAATATGTAAAGTATGCATGGATGTACGGGAAGTAAAATGCAAAGATGTATAGTAAAAGGAGTAAAGATGCACTAATTTCTGTCTGCAGAAAAATGATTTAGTTGCCAGATGAGAAGTTACATTGGGCTAAGTCATGATTTAATTTTCGGTCTGATATTTTAAAGTTTCTCTTAAATAACATGAAACGATTCACTTGAAAGGTTTCCTGAAAGATGTTCTTTGTCGGCGAAATGGAAGGGGGTAAAGCTTGACCACGGAGAGATGGCGGATGGCCTTGAAGCGAAAACATCATTTGTAGAAGGTAGAATTAGTACTAAGAGGTGTTTTCGCTGAGCTTGTCTATTAAAAAATAACAAACAACCTATTACAAATGATGTTTCTGCTTCAAGGTCATCCTCCATCTCTCCGTGGTCAAGCTTTGTTTAGGACTTGCCATTTTCCAACCGAACCGACATTCCTCGTCTGGCGGTTGGAGGGCTGCACTTCTGTTTTCAGGAACCCTGTTGTAACCTTCGCTCTCTTACAAGCACCCTGGTCGCCTATCCAGAGAGCGGCTCCCGGGTCTCATTGCTTATTTTCGCGAAACAGCTTTGGGTGGCCGGGTGCATTGTATCGGTTCTTTTCGCAAGAACTACGAAACTGTCCAACTGTCTGGTTTCTGAAGTACAGTTCCGGACATTGGCTGATGGTAAAATGTTATCATCAACCAATGGCTGGTGCTTAAATGGTTGTTTGAGAGATGAGTGACTGAATGTATGAATGATTTTGCAATTTAAGGATGGATGGATGAATGACTGGTTGATTGTTAGGCAGTGGAAGAATGAAAGTTGGTTAATGGTAAGGTGCTATAATCAAGATTTGTGGAATGAATGGGTGAATGGATGGCTTTTTTTCTTTTTGAAGTGGATGGGGGAATAATTGTTCATTAAGTGAATGTAATGATGACATTTTTAATAAGCGAAAAGTCTGTATTTGACAGGACTTTTGGTTTCTCTTCTTCCAGTCCATCATTCCAGTAATGCTAATTCTTATGTCAAGAAAAAATGATTTGAAAAGTGTTACGGCAAAAAGCACTTTTCAAATGCCAAGGAAGCATTGTTCATATGGACGTTCAAGACTTTAGTAATAGAATAACATTTTTAAGATGCTTTTGAGAAAATAGAGGTTGTAGTTTTGAAAATCAACTAAATGAGTAGCATGTTATTAAATGTAGATCTAAATGAGTAGTATTTTTGAAGAGAAGTTGACTAAACATGTAGGTTGCACATTATGTATTGTTTTTTGAGTGAGTGGTAACGTTTGTGTTTTGTTTTCCATATTTCCCAAACCATTTCCGAGTGTAAGAACTTGAAGACTTCAAAAGTCGTCCTCGAAGTAAGTGCATTAAAACTTTCTATTTTCTTATCATCATAGCTGGAATCTTTCCAAGATTCCTGACTTCCATTTGGTTTTAATTTTTTGTTTATCTGCATGGAAACTTGAAATTTGATGTCAATAGGCAAAAAGTGCTTTCAAAGACCCCTATTTTCTGTAGCATAGGCGTTAAATCATTCGGCACGGTATTAAATTAATTTATATTTTAAAAAATAATATAACAAAAACTCGTAACTGAAAAAAAGAGTCAGTAGAAAAGTTGGTAAAAAAGGACTTTGTAACCATTAATTTACGTTACGAGTGTTGACAGTTATGTTAATGGTGTCGAACTTGTCCTTTTACACATTATCTACCGTGTGCACATTATGTTTGTATATTTCGTTTAACTTCAGAAAACTCTGGTGTGAGCACATTTATGCGTTTCGTTGAACATCACGCAATGTCCATGTGCATACTTTAGTTTCTGCCGTTTTTATTGTTTTGAATTTCTCCGGCACCATAAGAACTTTTTATTTATTTGCAAACATTAGAAGTTGGCAATGCGATGGGCTCTTACTTTCTGTAGGATAGGTTTGACTTTACAATCTAAGAGAGGCTTATTACAAATATTAAGACATGGAAAACAAAACCCCGATAAAAGGTATTATTGCCTCCAAATTACTTTTTGATTTGGAATTTTTAACTGATCGTAATAGCTATCTCAATTTTTAAACTAAAATTTCGTAATGAAGCTCCTCATCTCCCATTTGCAGGATTTGAGTAAATGTTCGCTTTTGAAAAAGATTATATTTTCTTTTCATAAATTAATTCAATATATTTTCCCCCAGGAATGAGGATAAAGGGATAATCCCCGTTCGGAAATCTCGCAGCCGGGCAGGAGTCTGTCCTATGTAGTTGAAAAAGTAATGAGGGAATTTAAAAAAAAACGTTGATGGGAGCTGGAATTAATTACATTTTTATCCAATGTGTTTTGCACAGCTGAAGACATCTAATGATTGAATTGTAACGTTAATTGTAAATTGAACTGTTAAGCTAAAATTTTGTCAATTATAAATTATACGTTCTATATTTTACAATACTAACCAGATAAATTTTTCTAAAAATGTCATTATCCGTTATGTTTCATTCAATTTAAGTTATGAGAAAGAAAGATTTTGATCGAAAAGTTACTCTTTGTGGACTGTCACATTTCTACCCCGAGCCCTTCAGTTGAACTGTTAAATTAAACTATTGTTATTTGTAGAGTTAAAATTGCTGATTTAATTATCAAAAGCGAGCGAAGAATTTTGGATTATGGAATTTTAAAACTTAACAATATTTGAAAATAATCTAGGTTTCAAATCTTCACTCGTCCCAAGACATTGAGAAAAGCATTTAACTGCTCAGTTTTTTTTCCACAACGAACTTGTTAACGTTAAGCGTAGCTGATATGCACTCAGACTTTATTCGCGGATGGTTAAAAAAATATAAAAAAAGCACTACTTTGGAATATAGATAGGAGCTGGTGCTGAACAAGGAGGATAGAAGAAATAGGTTTTGCATCTCGCACACCAGGGGGTAGGGGGTAGTATGTCCCAATCTAATGGTTTCCTCCGTGACAGTGATATCACAAAGTGTGAAAGATTTTAAAGACATTGGTGAATGGCGGAGGGTTGTAGGACTCGAGGGGCACAGGTGCTGATAAAGTTAGTGTATACAATGCTCAAGGGGATCACATAATCGAAAGCATGCTATTTATGAAGTGAGTAGTGATGCTGAAAGAGCCTGATGAGTATTAGTGCTGATTTGACCGAGTTGAATGTAGTAATTCGATGTTAATAAGTATGAACATACAAAGTAAAAAATTGCGAGAGATGTACGTGAATTTTGCGTAACGCTATATTAGTGGTGCTCAACGTACGACTCGCGGGTTACAGCTGACTCGCGAAACTTATCCGTTTCGCCTGAGTTTTGAATAATATTACAAATCCAAAAGCACTGTTAAGGACACTGTTACAAATTTGGAGTCAAATGTTTCGAAATTGGTTTCCAAGAACAAATGTATATAAAAAAAATAAGTAATGATAAGTTATTGAATTCTACTTTTTTTTTCTTTCCTGTATTTTCCGATGCAATTAAAAAAAATCAAATATTTTGAAATTTTTCATGTGTTCTGGCCCTCGATACTCATTTTAATGAGGTTTGGGCCCTCTGGTAGAAAAAAAATAGACCCCACTCTGTGCTATATCATACGAACCGCATTTAGGGTGATAAAAATAAACTTGAATTAAAAGAACAATTGCTAGTCCCATGGGTATGTAAGTTGGGTCCAAGGTTACATCTCTTTCAGTATAATTGCTGTTGTGTCGCAAAGTTTTTGACTCGCGACATGGGCATAATTGCCGAATCCTGATCAAAACCATTGTTATTGGGAAAATGAATCTCTCTAAAACTTTTTTTCATCGGTTCGGGACAAACAGGGATGTTTATTTCAAGTGTTCTCACTCAGTCTTAGGAACTACTGTATTGTATTTTTGTTTTCTTGATACACATTCCATTGAGTTTTATACAGACAGACGTAAAAGAAGTAGTGTTCTGTGCGCATATTTAATAATTTGCTGTTTATTAAGCTCACTTGGCCGAGGTTAATGTTGCTCTGATTTTTCAGGTCACCATGACGACGAGAATAAACTATCGTTTTAATATTTAT
>NW_026558078.1:0-41712 GCF_026930045.1 Uloborus diversus | reverse complement strand
CCTTGTATACACACATGCGCATACACACACAACTGCACGCACCCATACACACACATACACACACAAACACACACCTACACACACATACACCTACACACATACAAACACGTACATACACATACACCTACACACATACAAACACGTACACACTCATACACCTACACACATACAAACACATACACACACGCATACATACAGACATCTACACATACACACACACCTACACATACACACACACAAAAACATACACACACATACACGCAACTACCCACACGTTCATGCCTGCACACAGACACAAACACATATGCCTACTCACACCATACGCCCCCCCCCCCCCACACACATTCATACACACAACCCCCACACTTATGCCAGCACACAGACACACACATACCTACACACACATACACATACCCCTACACACAAACACACATACCCCCACACACAAACACACATGCCAACACACACACACTCGTGATTGCGAAAAACATAATTTGAATTCAAGATGTCAAAATTACAACTAATTTTTCTTTTTTTCATTTTTCAGAGACAATTTTTTCTTGTAATTTAATAGTGATTACTTTCACACATCGTAAGAAAATCAAATGTGTTTCAATCATGGTAATTGATCAGTGTGAAACAGTAAGTGAAGACCAAAAGCGGGTGTCAATTTCCGAAAGTGTCACTGCGTTTGACCAGAAGTTGCAATCATATTGAAGTTTGACTACGATTTTTAGTGCTATACTAAAGTTAATTCAGAACTAGTTTCTTGAGTAAATGACGTTTATTTCTTTTGTACATTAGTAATATTAAAAGATTGTTTTCTGTTAATATTAAGTCTCGGAGGTAAATGAAAATGAGTGACAAGAGCGAAAAAGGCTGAATGATAGAAACATGCTTAATTAAAAATCGAAGAACAAAAAATAGTCTTCAATTTTTTTTTTACTGTGATATATATATATATTCTTTTTCAAATGAGCAATTTTCAAACGCGGAAATGAGAAGAATCTAATGAGAAGAAACGTTAGGTATCATTAAAAAACAATTTTAAGACATTAAAAGAAAAAAAAAGAATGTGTTGCAACATTATCTCCAAATTTTCCGAATCGTCAGAAAAATTTGCCGAATAAGGAATTTTTCGGGACATCGCTGTGACCTTCCATTGGGGCATCCCTGACTGTGAAACGTCATTTCTTTATAAGCTTGAGAATTTAAATTTCGGGAACACTTTTTTGCGTGTTTTTGAAATTTTGCTCCTTTCAGGGGGAAGGGAGCGGCATATTTCTAGTCTGCCTAGGTGCGGCATGGAGCTAAATTCCGCCCTGTTCCAATGGCGAGCTTAATGCTGATGCTCGCTGTCTACCGCGTCTCCAGATTATGATGATTGAGAGCGCGAATTAAATATTGCGCTCTACGCTTGTAATCAACAATACCGTTGCCAGTATATGTGAAATAAAAATGCGAATTAAACACTGCACTCTGCGCTAATGGCATCAGTGAATGGCATTTCATCACTTGTGATGTCATTAGTAGAAGCGGGAAAAAATGAAATTTGATACTCGTACCGATTAAAATATTTTTTTAGAAAGATTAAACTTTGCCAACTTATTTAAAAATTTAGAAAATCGCCCGTTGAGGTATGACGAGTGAAAATTTCTCCTACATTTGAACGAAGTAATTGCCTGCTTGGTGGCATTTTGATAGTTGAAAAATCAACCCTAACTCCAGTGAATGAACCCTAAACTCCAGTAGATAGCGTTCACTGTTGACGTCCCTTTCGTTTCTTCATTCTCCTAAAATGAGTTACCAGTACATTGTAAAAAAATTCTGAAACGTTACTGAGTATTTCCTTGTTACATTTCGGGATTTCAATGGTTTTTATGCACTTACTGGAAAAACCAAGTATCAGAGTCAAAAAGTTTCCTGAATTGCTACAAATTGCACGAATGCAGACTTTTGACTGTAGTGAAAAATATTTTTAGCTCCCAGTTTAAAAATTAACTGCGCGTATTTGTAAAGTGTATCTGCCACAGTTCGAGTACGGCCTGTCCAGACTGCTTAGCCTCCCAAAGGTAAGGCTCCTGTATAAGGGGAGCTGACTTATCCGACATTTTGGTTCCATACAGATACAGATACAGATCATAAATATATTGAGTCAGAGCGAAGCTCTTTTACTCTGTATGAAGGATAAGATGTGATGGAGTTGACATTAGTTAGGTCATGAGGGGAGGGGGGGGAGGAGGAAAAATAAAAAAAAAGGAATCGTTTCAGGGCCACACTATATACATATTTACATATTTACAACATGAGATGAGACAGTGTAATATAAGAATAATGAAAATCTGGATAAATAGGAAAAACTAGGATAAATAATAACATGAAGTTGAGAATAAGTATGAAGTATATACAAATTTTCATGAACGAAGTCATGAGAAGGAGAAAAGCAAACTGTCAGACCAACCTGGCAGTTTGCAGCAACTCCCACGAGGGGGAGCAAGTGAACAATGTCACTAGCTATACTAGGGTTGCTAGCCCTGGTATAGGAGACTAATGGAGAGTGTAATGTATAAACATTGAGTCAGACGGGAGATTTTTCCCGCCAGAGTTAAAGGTATATAATACCTGTTCATGAATAAGGGGATTGGCGTGATTTTCAAGATTAGTGAAGAAGTGAGTAGAGGTGTCAATGATGAAGTCAGTAATGTGATTGACTCCAGAGTCATTGTGTAGGGTAGCGTTGGAAACGTACCATGGGGCTTTAAATATTTTTCTAAGAATCTTATTTTGAATTGTTTGGATTTTTGCAATGTTAGATTTTGCAGCATTCCCCCATGCGGGTATACTGTAGACAAGGGCTGGTCTGATGATGGTAGTATACAGTAAAAGACGATTTTTTGTGCAAAGGGAGTTTGTTTTGTTAAGTAAACCATAGAGATAGCCAATCTTAGTGTTAGCTTTTTTTATAACGTTATCAATGTGAGGTTTGAATGTGAGGCTTTTGTCAAGGTGGACTCCGAGGTATTTGACAGTATTGGAGTAAGGGATAATATCATCACCAACTAGGATGGGTTTAGGATATTTTTTGATATCGTTTTTGTAAAAGCAAATAGCTTGAGTTTTACTGGCATTTATGGCATAATCCAAAATTATCGGGCGAAAAAAATAAACATTTGTACAAAAGCCTCATCGCAGAAAACTGGTGTCCAAACTTTAGGTGTGTTGCCCGATTGATGTTTGGTTATTTTATTCTGTGGATGAATACAATTTAATTAATACAAATTAAAAACAAATAAGGTATGAAAATGAGGTTTATTACCGTAAACATTTCCCGATACATTTTAGCTGAATTTGTAAACGAAGTTATCTTTCAAATTTACCTAAAGTGACATTTTATTCAACTTATCATCAATTATTTTACGACTTAGCAACCAGCGAATATTATAACGTATTTAGAAATACTAGAAACGAGGTTGGATCCAATTCGGTCTTGGAACCAAAATGTCGGATAAGTCAGCCTGTCTTTTTCAAGGGGCTCTACCCAAAGGGAGCGAATAAGTCGACGGACAACGTAGCTATGCAAGGAAGCAGCCGAGAAAAATTCTTGATACTTGCTTGCAATTCTGTCTCAGTTGTGGCCGTGTTTGAAATAGTGCTTTTGAACCTTCCATGATTGATCAGGAAGCTACCTAGCTGTAATATTATACCTTCCTAAATTTACCCGACATTTCCAGGTACCCGATTGGCTTTAAACGGCAAGATTTCTAATCTTTTAAGGAGACTTCCAGAATAATTTCAGGAAGGTTGCTGATTTTTAGCGGAAAAGTTTCCTGGTTTTTGCAAGATATGTTACTGGCAGAAATTGGGCCCATCAGCTGCCCATTATTTTCCAGGAACGCTTCTGAATCGTTTTTACAGTGTAAAACATTTAAGTTACCGGATTCAGTTCGGCCACGTCAAAATAAAGCATTTCAATCCACGTCAAGTATTCGCAACTCCAGAGCTCGAATACGCTACCTTGCGGAGATTAATAACACTAAAGAAAAAGGTAAAACATTCCTTTCCACGTGTTTTCTTTGGGGTAAATTACAGGCTTCAGACAGTTTATGGTGTAATGTAATTTCAGAAAAATAGAAAATAAAGCTTCCCACAAACACAATGAAAAATTACTGTCATTCACCAAACGTCAATGCAAGTTATAAGTTACGGCATTTGTTTGTTTTTTTAACGTTTTCATTCGCCAATAGATAGTGACTGCAGCGCCCCCTAAGTTTATTGGAGTTGCGAATTACCAAAAAAATATTATCTAATTAGCATGCCGTTGCGCGAGTTTCATTGTTGGTGACGTCAGGAGCGTTATACAATCTTTGCTATTATATATGTGAGGATGCTCAGATCCTATGTTTTTAAGGATGCTCTTCCAGAAAAAAGTACTTTAAAAATTTCGGAAACGATTCAGAAACGTTCCTGGAAAATAATGGGCAGCTCATGTGCCCAACTTCTGCCAGTAACATATCTTACAAAATCCAGGAACGTGATCCGCTAAAATTCAGTAACCTTCCTGATATTATCCTGGAATCATCCTGAAAAACTCTGAAATTGTCCCGTTAAAAGCCTGACGTGACTCCAGAAAATTAAAGTAAAAGCGAGAAGGTATAATATAATAGTTTGGCATCTTCCAGATTTATCAAAGAAGTTCCAAGAGCATTATTGCAACCATGGCCAATGCTAAGCCAGAATTGCAAGTAAATAGCGAGAATTCTGCTCGCCCGCAATTCTTGCAAAGCAACGTAGTCCATACTTATTCGCGCCTTTTGGGAGCTTAATTAGCTTGTACGGGTTGTAATTAAAACTAGACGTTAAATCCCGGTTATCACAAATTTGCCATCTCAACTGTGCTTGCGCGCGGACTTGGCTTTTTGGGCTTTCTGTTTTAAGATTTCGCGTTCATTGTTTATATTTAGGATGAGCGAGAGTCCCACCAAATTAATGAATGCGATTAGAATATTTTCACAGCGATTTCGTGATATATTATGTGAAACTACGGATATGAATAACTGATAATCTTAAGAGAAAAATGACACTTCAATATTTATTAGTTTGGAAATATTTATTTAACATGAATGTAAAACACGTTGTGTAGTTTAAAAATGATTGAAATATTATTACAGAAATCCGTCTTTTGTGGATACTTTACGTTAGGCGTAAACAACTTAGTATTATACATTTTTATTTAGGTTGAGGGTTCGGCTTTGTATTATAAGTGATGCTGCAATTCTAGTACGCTCTTCTGAGGTTAAAAATTTGGTCCTGAAAAAGGACAGACAAATCAGACACCGAATCCACACTGTTAAAAATTCAGGAAGATTTTCTGGTAATTGTTACTGTAAAATTGCATCGCCGACGCATCGCTGATTTTTACGGTAATTTATACCGGGGAAATAAGCGATCCCAGCGCCACGTGGTTGCTGCGGCCTACCGAGGATACCGTAAAATTTTACAGTAACATTTGATTTTTACAGTAATAGTTACTGGCAACATGGATGCCAGTAACAATTACCGTAAATTTTCCGGAAAATTTTTAACAGTGCATTAATAATTAAGACGCAAAATCCAATCTTTACCGAGGCCTAAAAACTAAATTAGAGAAAACTTTGTGATTTCTAATTTTTATTTGTTGCCATCTCATATTTATTACCAAATTTAAAATGTTTGTAATTAATTTTAGCAAGATTTTGGAAATCAGCTAAGTCCGCGCGCAAACACAGTTGAAATGGCAAATTTGTGATAACCGGGATTTAACGTCGAATGTAATTAAACTGAAGCCGATACACTATATAAATACGCTCAGTTAATCTTTAAACTGGAAACTAAAAATATGTTTCAAAACAGTGAAAGCCTGTATCTGTGCAACTTGTAGCAATTCAGGAAACTTTTTGACATTGATACTTGATTTTTCCAGGAAGTGGATAAAAATCATTAAATTCCCACACGGAAATACCCAGTAACGTTTCGGAATTTTTTTACAGTGCATTGTTTTGAACTAAAAGGAAAAATATAAGAGGATGTGCGACTTGAAAAATCGACTTCCGTTTTTTTGGGACACCACAATCAGGGGCGGATACAGAAATAATTTTTAGCGGGGACCCAATAAATTGAAAAGTGCCCCCCCCTCTCTCCCCTCCCGTAATTTCATTTTTTTTTCAAAGCAAAGTTTTGATGATTTTTTAATTGTTTTTTTTTTCTTTTGTTTTTTCAGGATCCCTTAAGGCCAATTAATATACTTTTAAATACATAAATACTATGCACTTTTCTACTTTGAATGTGGAAGTAAAATATCTTTAGCATTTCAAGGCAATCAAAATCAAACACTAAACGCTATATATAATTTCACCGAGATGCATAAGCGGTTTTCATTAGGAACATTTTCATAATGATTATGACAAGAGGACAAGATTATTAAACAAACCCATACCTCATTTGAGTTTTTAAATGAACTTATATTTTTACTAAAAAATATAACGTAAATTAGAAAGTATAGTTTTATATTAAATGCCATTGGAAATATAAAAAAAAAAAGTTTTACAATAAATAGGCTTGGTTGAAGAATTCAGAAGCTACTTTTTTGCGAAGCTATTTCAAAGCAGTTGCTGACTTGTTCTTAACAATTTAAACAATAAATATTGTTTCAATTAATATAATTGGTTTTGGCAAAGAAGCTATTTTGTGATTTACTTCATTTTACCATTTTTATAAGCTGAAAAAAAAAATGTTATTTCGCAAATCGCTTCTTGGATTGAAATGACTTTTCTAGGCTCATCCTAACACATTTTTGAAAAAATATCAATTACTGATTCTATCAAAGAAGAATTAATAGGCGAATGGCGGTATTACGTTCCTTTAACTTCGAAACCAGTAAGTTCAATTGCCGCTCTGGTCTCTTGACTTTTTAGCCACTCTGGCCTCAGAAATTCAAATAAGATTTTAGATTTGTATCTTTTGTGTTCCTTTTAAACAACTGCAAAACATTTTTTCATGTCATGTTGAGAAGTCAAATTTCAAAAAAATTAAATAGTTGAATTACTTTCTACTTTTGAGGTGTTCCCCCCCCAGCCCCCACCCCCCTTAGCCGGTAAATTCCGCTACTGACCACAACTGCATTTAACAGGCATTTTCTTCTCCCATTATGTTGTTTTTTATTTTGCTCTCCTTGGCTTCATTCTGCCTTTACTTCCAAAAGATGGCGCTATTTTAAACTAATAACCTTTTATCTTCTCATTTACTGTCAAGAGCGGTTTTTTTTTTAGTCCCAATCCCAATATGCGATCGATGCATTTTTACCCTTCTTCAGTATCGGATTTTAGGGGGGGGAGGGGGCCCGTGCCCCCTCCAAAAG
Organism: Uloborus diversus; assembly: GCF_026930045.1. Taxonomy (NCBI): domain Eukaryota; kingdom Metazoa; phylum Arthropoda; class Arachnida; order Araneae; family Uloboridae; genus Uloborus; species Uloborus diversus. The sequence goes on along the minus strand of NW_026558078.1, from coordinate 34,319 downwards.
GATGAATTAATTTCACTATTTTATTTATTACCTTTTAATTGACCTTTCTTTTGCATTTTTTACGTAATTAGTTAAAAAGAACACAAAACACACACAGTATGTATATTTTGAATAAAAGAATTTTTGTTTGCTAAAGATGTATTACTGGATTCAGAGGCCCAGAGTTACAGAATACATTTAACTCACTGGTTTCGAATTCAAGGGACCGTATTGCAAGCCAGAATTGCAAGTAAATAGCAAGAATTCTGCTCGCCCGCAATTCTTGCAAAGCAACGTAGTCCATACTTATTCGCGCCCTTTGGGAGCTTAATTAGCTTGGACGGGTTGTAATTAAAACTAGACGTTAAATCCCGGTTATCACAAATTTGCCATCTCAACTGTGCTTGCGCGCGGACTTGGCTTTTTGGGCTTTCTGTTTTAAGATTTCGCGTTCATTGTTTATATTTAGGATGAGCGAGAGTCCCACCAAATTAATGAATGCGATTAGAATATTTTCACAGCGATTTCGTGATATATTATGTGAAACTACGGATATGAATAACTGATAATCTTAAGAGAAAAATGACACTTCAATATTTATTAGTTTGGAAATATTTACTTAACATGAATGTAAAACACGTTGTGTAGTTTAAAAATGATTGAAATATTAGTACAGAAATCCGTCTTTTGTGGATACTTTACGTTAGGCGTAAACAACTTAGTATTATACATTTTTATTTAGGTTGAGGGTTCGGCTTTGTATTAGAAGTGATGCTGCAATTCTAGTACGCTCTTCTGAGGTTAAAAATTTGGTCTTGAAAAAGGACAGACAAATCAGACACCGAATCCATTAATAATTAAGACGCAAAATCCAATCTTTACCGAGGCCTAAAAACTAAATTAGAGAAAACTTTGTGATTTCTAATTTTTATTTGTTACCATCTCATATTTATTACCAAATTTAAAATGTTTGTAATTAATTTTAGCAAGATTTTGGAAATCAGCTAAGTCCGTGCGCAAGCGCAGTTGAAATGGCAAATTTGTGATAACCGGGATTTAACGTCGAGTGTAATTAAACTGAAGTCGATACACTATATAAATACGCTCAGTTAATCTTTAAAATGGGAACTAAAAATATGTTTCACAACAGTGAAAAGTCGGCATTTGTGCAACTTGTAGCAATTCAGGAACTTTTTTGACATTGATGCTTGATTTTTCCAGGAAGTGGATAAAAATCATTAAAATCCCAAAACGTAACACGGAAATACCCACTAACGTTTTGGAATTTTTTTTACAGTGCATTGTTTTGAACTAAAAGGAAAAATATAAGAGGATGTGCGACTTGAAAAATCGACTTTCGTTTTTTTGGGACACCACAATCAGGGGCGGATACAGAAATAATTTTTGGCGGAGGCCCAATAAATTAAAAAGTGCCCCCCCCCCCTCTCCCCTCCATTAATTTCATTTTTTTTCAAAGCTAAGTTTTGATGATTTTTTTTAATTGTCTTTTTTCTTTTGTTTTTTCAGGATCAATTAAGGCCAATTAATATACGTTTAAATACATAAATACTATGTACTTTTCTACTTTGAATGTGGAAGTAAAATATCTTAAGCATTTCAAGTCAATCAAAATCAAACACTAAACGCTAGACATAATTTCACCCAGATGCATGAGCGGTTTTCATTAGGAACATTTTCATAATGATTATGACACGAGGACAAGATTATTAAACAAACCCATACCTCATTTGAGTTCTTAAATGAACTTATATTTTAACTACAAAATATTATGTAAATTATAAAGTATAGTTTTATAATAAATAGGCTTGGTTGAAGAATTCAGAAGCTACTTTTTTGCGAAGCTATTTCAAAGCAGTTGCTGACTTGTTCTTAACAATTTGAACAATAAATGTTGTTTCAATTAATATAATTGGCTTTGGCATAGAAATATTTAATGATTTACTTCATTTTGCCATTTTTATAAGCTGAAAAAAAAAATGTAATTTCGCAAATCGCTTCTTGGATTAAAATGAGTTTTCTAGGCCCATCCTAACACATTTTTGAAAAAATATCAATTACTGATTCCATCAAAGAAGAATTAATAGGCGAATGGCGGTATTACGTTCCTTTAACTTCGAAACCAGTAAGTTCAATTGCCTCTCTGGTCTCTTGACTTTTTAGTCACTCTGGCCTCAGAAATTCAAATAAGATTTTAGATTTGTGTCTTTTGTGTTCCCTTTAAACAACTGCAAAACATTTTTGCATGTCATGTTGAGGAGTCAAATTTCAAAAAAAAATAAATAGTTAAATTACTTTCTACTTTTGACATGTGCCCCCCCCCCCCCCAGCCGGTAAATTCCGCTACTGACCACAACTGCATTTAACAGGCATTTTCTTCTCCCATTATGTTGTTTTTTATTTTGCTCTCCTTGCGTTTCATTCTGCCTTTACTTCCAATAGATGGCGCTATTTTAAACTAATAGCCTTTTATCCTCTCATTTACTGTCAAGAGCGTTTTTTTTAGTCCTAATCCCAATATACGATCGATGCATTCTTACCCTTCTTCAGTAGCGGATTTTAGGGGGGGAGGGGCAGGGGACCCGTGCCCCCTCCAAACGGATGAATTAATTTCACTATTTTATTTATTACCTTTTAATTGACCTTTCTTTTGCATTTTTTACGTAATTAGTTAAAAAGAACACAAAACACACACAGTATACTTTGAATAAAAGCATTTTTGTTTGCTAAAGATGTATTATTGGATTCAGACGCCCAGAGTTGCAGAATACATTTAACTCACTGGTTTATAATACGCTTTATAAATACTCTCAGTTAATCTTTAAACCAGTAGCTAATTATACTTTTTACAACAGAAAGAAGTCTGCATTCAGACAACTTGTAGCAATTCAGGAAACTTTTTGACAATGATACTTGATATTTCCAGGAAGTGGATAAAAACCATTGAAATCGCGAAACGTGACATGGAAATACTCAGTAACGTTTCGGAATTTTTTTACAGTTCAGCACTAATGTTGAAAACATGGCGTATGAAGGTGGTTTTTACAAGCAAAGTCGTGCCACTGCCTCTGCGGTCTGTGACTTCTTTTAATCTTTCGGCAAGAGATATGGAAGGCTCTTTACTGTTGTATCACGAAACAGAAGTTGCTGTGTTAAGTTTATCTGCATTACGAACTGTAGGTGACTGCGTTTGCATCTTTTATGATTTCAACACAATTTATATGTGAAAAAAGTTTGAAGCGTTACACTGTAAAAAAATTCCGAAACGTTACTGGTTATTTCCGTGGAACCTTTCGGGATTCCAGGTGTTTTCACCCATTTTCCCGTAAAATCGAGTATTTTTGCAAAAAAGTTTCCTGAATTGCTAAAAGATGCTCGGATGCAGACTTCTCACTGGTGTGAAAGATATTTCTTTGCTACCAGTTTAAAGATTGACTGACTGTGTTTATTAAGTGTATAGGCTTTAACTTGGTTACGGCCCGTTCAGATTGACTATGTTCCCACTGGGGGAAAGTATGTCACTGGATAGCTGCAGTCTTGAGAGGCATGGAATTTTCGTGTGCCTTGGCCATGGTTGCTCCAATGCTGCCTTAATAAATCAAGGAAGTGCTAATCAAATAATTTAATTTTTTAAAAGGTTCACGACTGTCTTTAACAGGAGAGATTTTCCATTATTTCAGAAAGGTTACTGACTTTTGTCGGAAAACGTTCCTGGTTTTTGCAAGGTATGTTACTGGTTGAAATTGGGCACATCAGCTGCCTATTATTTTCCAGGAACGTTTCTGAATCGTTTTTACAGTGTACTGAGTCTTTGATTTTAAAGTTATCCGATTCCCTCCCTTATCAAGACACGCACCTCCTACACCCCCCCTCAAACCAGGAATGTGTGACTGTTGTGCAATTGTGAAGAGTTAAAAGTGGTTATACGTTCTTCCATGACCAATTTTCCTCCTTTTTTACATTTAAAGCACAATTTACTGAGACCTTCAAACGAAAGAAAAATTAATTTTTTATTATAATATATAAAGTACTGCATATTTTGAGCTCAAATGTTAGATAACTTTACAAAATCTATACTAAATTGTTTTTCCATTAAACTATAATATGGTTCCAGGTCAAATTTTTTTCAGATATTAATTTTATAATTCATGAAAAATTCCAAATTTTAATTTTAATACATTAGAATTCCTTTATACGCTGGCCTATATATAGCGCAATTCCTTATAAAACGCACAACTTTTCGGAAGTAAACAATAGGTTTTGCTTCGCAATCATAAAAATTAATAGGAAAATTAAATTTTGAAACAGTTTCTTATCTTCCCATCTTAATTCAAAGATTTTAAATGAAAATTAGTACTTACACAAAACAGAAAATTCCGAACGGCTCATGAAAATGCAGATGTCATGCAATCCATGAAGCTAGCAGAAGTGCGGGATAATTCGCTTGTGAAACATATTCATTTATCAATGACTAAATAATATTAGTACTTTAATACTCATTGCAGAAAAAACTCATTCTGAAGTGCTTATATTCTAAATATTAATTTTAAAATTTGTGAACTGCTCTATATAACGCCAAAACCTGTATAACGCAAAAGCTCTGGTCCCGACTATGCGTTATAACGGTCTTCTACTGTGTTGTAAATGACGTTTTTATTGTTGGGTTGACTCATACTTTGAAAAAAAAAAAAAAACATTATTTCCCGTTCCCAAGGTGGTTTAGGTTTAGATATTCGATGCAAAAGTATGAAAAATATCTTTTCAACATTAGGAGATTTTTCTCAATCGAATTTTGAAGCAACGGCTGGAGCTATAGCATACAAAATTTTGTATGCAAAGATAAATAAGGATGCCGAACCAAATATGTGATAAAAAGTCGGGGGGGGGGGGGGGAACTCGTAGAAAATGTTTAAGTTATGCTAATTGTAACGTTTTCCTTATTACTTCTGAGAATCTACCGATAGCATTTTGGCATAGATCATATCTACCAGTATATAGCGCAATTGAAGAATCATAACTATCAAAAAAGCACTGAATGTTGTTCGGCTGATGAACAATCGGTTATACCATTCGTGTTCGTTACTCCTGCTCAGCAGCTAGGAGAAATGTGAAGTTATCATTGGCTTTTCACCTTAAATGACGAGACGTATTATTAGAACGCGGTTCGTACAGACTCGCTCATTGAAATTGAAATGTTAAATTCAATGTAGTCAAAAACCGCTACTCGCACTTTGAAAAATACTCGAGAATATAAAAGGTTGCAGTGCGCTACTTTGGCAGTAGGGTCCTTCTTTGGCCCAAATGGCGAAAAGGATGCAAGGTTCTCCGTCAACCATTAGGACGCAATTTTTAAACATATTTTGATATATTCCATTAGAGACCAGTTCCCAGCATTCGGTAATGCATTATCAAGCAGTTCAATAGTTCTGCTTAAGAAGCAACACTGGTGGTTCTGCGTTTCTTGCGCTAGCATTTGTCTTAATAACTCCTCAAACTTACACACGTAGAAGCAGTTCGACATAAGCTAAGAGTTTATCAAGTACCTTTTTATGAATACTGATTAATACTTGATGTAATATTGAAAAGATGTAATTTTCATTTCTGTTAAGGTTTTCCTTTTAAAACAAAACACAATAACAACCTATCTGCTACCTAAAAATTACGACCTCCTTCCGCCCAACATAAAAAACTGAAACATCCGTCAGCTAGATTTGAAGAAAAAAATAAATAAACAAATAAAAGATAAAGGTAAAACTCTTAACAGGAGAAACACAAGAAAAAAACTGGTTTTTCAAACATGACCATCTAAGTTAGACTATGCTGATTAAAACAACTCCAATTTTAACCAGCTAAGAACAATAAAGTCACTTAGTACCTGTTAGGCTTGTTTGCATTACTGAATGGCTTAATGATTTGTCGAGAACGCCCCCTTTCCCTAGTGCTTGGAAATCTTATCTTTAAAAACTTTTTTCTGTTTGTGACGTTTTTCCGCTCTATAGGTTCGTTGCTGTTCTGTGACGCAATGTTTCCGGTTTTCATGTCCATTTGCTTCCTTCCATTTTTCGTTCATATGCCGTTTTGTCTACATTGTGCGGGCTTTCGTTCTTCTTTTATGCACTGACGAAGGGGCTTGTATTTGACAGCCCCAAAGCATTTGTTTGCTGAGTTTTTAACTCTATTTTAGTACTTTATTTGTACTTTATACTTGTTGTGTCGTTTTTACTCATTCCATGGTACAGTCATAGAAAAAAAAACGAAACACTCGATCGTATTCAAAGACTATTGACAGTACAGACACGTGGGAGGTGTCATTGTTTCAGGAATAAAAAGTTCTACAAAATTATGTTAAAAAATTGTTGTTAAGGGTCGTCTTCATATTAAAACGAGCATCAACTTCAAATTTTTCAATGAGAACCCCCCTTTTTTATCACACATTTCTGATCAGCATCCTTTTTTAACTTTGTATGCAAAGTTTTGTTTAATTCTATCCAGCCGTTACTTCAGAATCGAGTTTTGAAAAATTCCTCTCGTAATGTTAAAACGTATTTTGATATTTTTACTCATAACACAAAAACTAGATTAGGCACGGCAAAGATTGTTTTTTTATATCAAAATATGAATCGACCCAATAATAAAAACGCCCTTTACAACATCTAAAATGTAATTTTAGTTTTTTTATGAATTATTTTAATACTTTTTGAAAAAAATATGATCTGAAACCATATTAAATTTTAGCAGAAAAACAATCTAGAAGAACTTTTGTGCGGGAATCCAAAATTTGAGCTCAAAATATTCAGTAGTTTTTGCACTATGCTTAAAACTTCATTTTTTCTTACTTTAGGGGACCGCATACTTTTTTAAAACAGAAATTATGAAAGTTGGTTTCTTCGTAAAAAAAGAAAAAAAAAATGTTCAACAAAATAAGCAAACCAATTATAACGTGGTTTTTCTACATTAGAGTTACGTCTATGAATTTTTTTAATGCATAAATTCATTCGTTGTCTCAGCAGAAAAGCAACACAATATTGCAACCGTCAGTTTTTTGTGGATATCATTCAAACATCAATGTGTAAATAATGCGAAACACTCATTGTTTAATAAAAGAATATTTTATAGAAATTTTGTAATTAAAAGATACACTTAAAATACTTCTTTTTTTTTCTTGCAATAGACAGTGTAGAATTAATAATGGCTCTTCCCGGTAATAATTTGCTAAAAGGAAAAATTATTGCCTTGTCTAAATCGGGAAAAAGCACTCGAAAAATAGCCGACAGTGTGAAGTTTCGCCTTTAACAGTATCCAGATGGGTCAATAGGTAATATTTGCTCTTAGATAAGTTTACTGGTTTTTAGGAATTATTATTATTATTTCTTGTAAAGTATTTGAATAATTTTCAATGTGGTAGGAGAGGAAATTTTAGTAGCAGTAGAGGACCGCGTGCTTTGAGCCTCATTCTGCACGTAAGTAGTAGTTGTAGCTAATTGTGAACTTTTTTTTTAACAAAACATTACTTTGCGTGTTAGATTAAGTTGTCCGTGCATTTCACATTAAAACTATTCTCGCAAGACAAAGATAAAATTTCAAAATTTTTTTTTGAGCAATCACGATTGCTTATTGCTTTCATTTGACTGTTTTGATGTCCCATCATTTTATTTTCCCACCGCCACCCTCCGCACCGTCACCGTCGACCGGGTCCTCCAGATGCTGCTCCTATAGCGAAAGCCGTCTCCAGGTTGCATCCATGTCCTACACACACGCGCATACATACACAACTACACACACACAAACACACATACACCTACACACACATACACAAACACATACACACAACTACCCACACATTCATGCCTGCACACAGACTCAAACACATATGCCTACACACACATACACACCCCCTCACACACACATTCATACACACAACTACCCATACACTTATGCCAGCACACAGACAAACACACATACCCCTATACACAAACACACATACCCCCCGCACACAAACACACACGCCTACATACACACACTCGTGATTGCGAAAAACATAATTTGAATTCAAGATGTCAAAATTCAAATTAATTTTTTTTTTTTTAATAACGTGGAAAAATATCGACAAAAAAAAAAGAGTTGTAAAAAATTATTGTTATCAACTACTAGATGCCTATCTTATTAAATGCATGTTTTTCAGATTCCAATATCTAAATATTCGGCTCCACCTTTATGACACTGGCACTCTAATTCAACTTTCTAGTTCTATTCTTTAAGCAAACAACGGGCCACATGGACCAGCTGCGAGGGCTGAATGTGGCCCGCGTCTCCGCTGTGGTCTGGTTATCCCATTCGATGGCTGCAGAGAGTCCTAATAATGAGCACAATAGCCCTGCACCGAACATCTGGATTAACCGAACAATGAAACAGGTGTCATGTCATTGAAGCCGAGAGTGCCTAAAAACTGGTGGATGAAGAAAATTTATCTCACCAGTGAGATGCCGTAAACATACAGCAAATAAATTTATTTACCTACCAGTTTATTCGCACTCTTAGCTTCAATGAGGTGACTTCTGCATCCCTCACGATTAGTTTCGATTCCAGTCTGCGAAATCCGTAGCAAGAACGAAATTGTAGTCTCTGGATAGATTAAACTGATCTGTCCCGGGTATGTTTTATGTAGTATTGCTATAGCTGCGCCAGCCTATAGCCTCACACTATAGGAGATGTTCATTTGCAGGTATATAGTACGCGATACAAAATCAAATAATACTGAGCTTTGTTTGCATCTGCTAAGTTACAAAATCGGAGAAATGACAAGAAGTCTGATTTCGGTTCACCTTGGTTTAAGCTAAAATAACTTTTGTCTTTTTAAATCACGGGTTGGACCATGTCAAAACTCGTTGCTAGAAATAGCATTGGGAAATTACTTTCCTAAATTGTTTTTGAGAGTCATTACATGTTTAACTTAAACCGGCAATTGTGTTATGCTTTTTTAATATTACCACGCATTATGATCTTCCGCATCAAATTTGGATTTGAAACAAATTCTCTTTTTTTTTTATTACAAAAAAGCCGCTAAAACAATTACTGTGTTTGTCCACTGTGTTAATTTATGTAATCAAATTTTTATCAAATAAAGTTCGAGTATGAACAGTTTGCTCATTAACGGGTATTTATATTCTTCTGTTTCTGTTTTATTTTTCAGATTGATGCTTCGTTCATTTTATGTATATAGAGCAAATTTTCACGGAATAAATAAACCTTGCTTCTCTCGTGTCTCCAATCTATTTAATGCAGCAACTTCCCACGTTGTGCGGTACATTTTTTATATTTTTGTGTGCGATGGCCCAAACTTCTGCCGATGTTCTGCAAAATTAAAAACGCGCAATTCCATTTGACATCAAAAGACTTTCTATTCATTCCAAAATAAACCTGTAACATAGGTGCAATACATTTATCAAACATATTCGCATCATGATTCTAGGTATAAGGTTTGATATTTACATTTCTTTGAGGCTAATTTGCTGAATGATTATATAAGCAATCCAATAGGCTCATATTAGAAAAGGCAAAAAGTTCCATTAATTTTAATTTGTCCTTATTCGATTTACTAAACGACGATCTATACGATGGACCAGTCAAACCCGGTCCGTCATTCTTAGGTTAATCCTGATAGACAAAGATCTGTAAATATTTTAACTTTTTTTTCAAAAAAAAAGTTTTCGACCGTAAATCGCTTTTTGGCGAAACATTATCGGCCCAAAAAGTTTCGAATTACGGAAAAAGAGAGAATTTCAAAAGATCATGAATTGAGCTGGATAATTTCGATCTTTTCTTTGTTTACATTCCGTTACTTGATAAGCCGTGACCTTGAAAGAAGCGTTTTCAATGTGGTGACGGTCCCTAAAACGTTTTTCGTTAATAACTCCTGTTCTACTGCACGGAATGCAATGAAATTTCGTACCCTGGCTGTATTTTGCGGTCTAAACATAATTATGTAGTAAAAAATAGGGGTTCCTATTTGAAAATCAAGAGTTGGTGCTCGTTTTGCTTTGTATATGGTCCCTTATCAAAATTTTACCAACGTAGTTTTAAAGAAGACTTTAAACCAAGTCAGATGACACCTTTCTTTCCTTTCTAGCATGTATGATGGCCGAATAATTAAAAGTGTTTCGTTTTTTTTTTCTATGACTGTACAAAGTTTTCGACTGTTTTTTAATAACAGAAATCCAGATATTCAGACAAACTTTTAGCTTTATTATTAGTAAAGAAAAGAAGATGACAAAAGCACAATGCTTGCAGAAAAAAAAGAAAAAGATATAGTTAGTACAATGTTAAACATGAATTTCAACACTTTGAAAAGTCTTGCGTCCTAGCAAGGTGAATGCAGGATTTGGTGTTTGCGGAGAAGCTGAAATCATGAAAATCTTATATACTCTTTGTGTCTTCAACTTTCATTGAAGTGAATGAAGGCATTTTCTTTTACAAGATCGTCGCGAGGTCAAAAACTTGCGAGGAGGGCGTTTGATAGTCACTCAATATTTTAAAAAAGTATATATATAGCAATAGAGGGAGAAGGAGAGTCCAGGTCCAGAATTTTGCTTGGTGGGTTGGAGGGTCATTTCTAACATACGAGGGGGGACCCAAAAGAAACCGGACTAATGGGGCGCTGCCAGTTCTAGATGTAGTAGAGTGTTCTCTAGCTAGATGACCTTCACAGACCAACTGCGCAAGTGGCATCAGTGTAGTTGGGAACGTCTGATTGTAGTGTTGGTTTTCTCGGGTGTTATCGCTTTCCGCCTGCGAAGTCATTATGGCACATTTAAAAGATCAAAGTGCAAGCTGGAAATTTTGCTTCCTGCTTGAAAAGTCAGCAGCGGAATAGCTTACCAAATGCTTCAAGAAGCTTTCAAGAACGATGCTATGAGCCGTATACAAGTTTTCGAGTGGTTTGGGCGCTTTAAACGTGGTAGCATGGGTGCTGAAGGTCATGCTCGTTCTGAGCGCACTTTAACGTCTCGAAATGGTGAAAACGTTGAAAAATCCGTCAAAAAATCAATGAGAGTCATCGTTTTACGAATGACGAAATTTCAGAAGAAACAAGTGTGAGTTGGAGCTCGCACAGGTGATGGGAAGAATGGTTCCTTCACCATGATAACGCTCCCGCACACTCAGCCTTCACTATTAAGCGCTACTTGGCCTCTCAGGGGGTGGCTATTCGTTCTTCACCCCTCGTATTCGCCAAACCTAGCCCCCTGTGATTTTTTTCTGCTCCCGAGGATGAAAAAAAATATATAAAACAGAAGCTTTTTCATGACGTAGAGGTTGTAAAAACTACTTCGCAACAGGCGCTGGACATGGTTAAAGTTAAAGAGTTCCAGGGGAGCTTCTAATAGTGGAAAAAAGAATTAACAGGTGCTTTGCAACTAATGGTGAATACTTTGAAGGATACTAAAGAAATTTTGTGAATAGACTGATCTATAAATATTTTAGAACAAAAATCCGGTTACTTTTGGGTCCCCCCTCGTATGAGCAACCAAGCATGATGGCTCGCCAAATGTCAAATTTTGGACAAGAAATGACATCATATCTGTTTACAAACCGTTTCATTATTTCTGTCAAATGTTGAATTTTCCCCTCAAAGAATCGATAGAAGTTTGTTTTTATGAAAACTATTTCATTTATTCTTTTGCGATGCAGGAAGAAATTTTTTTCATAACGGGATGCGTCCGAGTTCCAACAGTCCGTGAGGTACATTGCTGTTCCTTCCTCGTTTATTATTATTCCAAGTTTCTTTTTAAAACTTTTTTTCTCAAAACAACTCTAATTTGAGTGCAAAATTCAGATTGTACTAAAACAGTCGTGTTCTCCTTTATTTGTATTGATCATTTATTCTATGTCTTTTTAACAAGCTATATGCAACAGTAGCTCAGAAAAGCTGCAGAAAACACGAAATTCGATTTGCATCATATCTACCAGTTCGGAGCAACCCTTAATTGATATAATTTTCATAAGAGTTGATTACTGGTCCTCTTTAATTTGTTCCTGAAGAAGAATTCGCGTACACTTCGCCAATGCTGCTACTGGCGAAGGTATCTGTAGAAAAGAACACTTAATGCTCGTAATTGTTTTATCACTATATTGTGCTCAGAGCGGAAGAGAGGTGTCATCCGAAGTAGGTTAAAAGCTTCTTTAAAACTAAGTAAGTAAAATTTTTATAAGGGACCATACACAAACTCTGAATTTTCAAATGAGAAAGCGTAATTTTTACTGCATAAATGAGTTTTTGAGACGAAAAGCATCCAGAGTTCAGAATTTCATTGCATTCCGTCGGGAGCAACAAAAGATATTTGCGAAAGCAATTCGGAGAACACCACCGCATGTAAAATGGTACTTTCTAGGTCAAAACTTAGCACTCAATGTCAATGCAAACGAATGTACTGAATATCAATTTACTTTTCAAAGGAAATAACTGAAACGCTATAATACATTTACTTAAACAGTGGCGTATCTCGCACGGGTGACACCTGGGGCGGTAATGTGTGGTGTCACGCTCCTCTCCCCCCCCCCCCAAAAAAATGAAAAACGTTAAAAAAAATATATAATTTTTTTGAAATTCTATGTAAACACGATATTTATGCCATTTTCAGAAACAACTTCATTTGATGTATGACGAAATTAAAAGTGGGGCAAATGTGCAAAACACAAATAAAAACTGGGAACACTTTCTCTATAACTTGTCCTAGATGCAAAGTGCAGGCCGTCGAGAGGTCAAAAAAGTAAGGGGATGTATGAAATTGATTGCCTTTTTATGATTTCAAACGTATCTTAAACACAAGAAAAGACAACCGGGTTCAGTTTTTTGGTATAAGAAAAAGTCACTACCATCGAACTGGCTTATAACGAGCCCTGTTTTAACGAGAACTCGGTTTTAACGAGAAAATAAAAAGGATTTGGTGGTAGAAAGTTAAACATGTCTCTTCTAACGAGCAAACACCGCTTAAAGCGTGCAGTTTTTTTGTAACTTAGGAAAATTTCTGTTGATTTCCTCTTCAGAAAAGATTTTTCTATTTTTGGGAAAATCTTTTTAACAGTTGGAGATTTTTCTTAATTGAATTTTGAAGCAATGGCTGGAGTAAATGAATCAAAATTTTGAATGCAAAATTAAATGATGATGCTGATCCTAAGTATGTGACAAAAAAGGGGTGGGATCTCAGAGAAAAAAAGTTATGCTAATTGTAAAAATTTCCTTATAAGCTCTGAGAACCTACCGATAACATTTTTGTATGCAGTAGGCCCCGCTTAATGTTATATCGGTTAATGTGCTCATTCGCTTAATGTTATCAGAATCACGAAGTCCCGATACACTTGTAGTACATTAACATGTGTCAAAAAAATCGGATATTGTGTTTCGTGCTTTCGTTTATTGTTATCACTTTTTCATAAATTTCAAATTTTTTCCCCTTTCCTCCTCCTCAATCAACAGAAGTACAAAGGCAAATCTTGACACGTAGCTTCCGGGAAAACAATTTCCCTAATTATCAGTAAAGCAGAAGAATTCTTATCCCTGTTCAGCTACACTAAAAACTTCACTCTGAACGGTCAAGCATTTTAGAGACAGGGAAAAGCGCAAAGATTTAAACTGTCAAGGAAAAAATTAACATTTTAAAACGCTTTGACAATTCAACTGTGATGAGTTACGGAAATGCAGAACAACGAAACATTTCTCAGCCATTACATTGCGAGTTACTAAACATCGTGACGAGATTGAAAACAAAAATGAGCTAAATCAAAATTTAAACAACAAGCGAAACCGTGCTGGAAAAGATCGTGAAGTTGATTCTGCTTTGTAACTGTGGTTTGCGAATGTTGGGTATAAGAATGCGCGAGTTAACGGTCCGTTACTGCAACAAAAAGGTGACGATCTTGCTTTTCAAATGAGCAAAAAAGACTGTATCATCGGACGGATGATTTAATCGGTGAAAAAAAGAGCTGTTCCATTCAGCTAATTTAGTAATTTATAATTTAAAACCGCGCTTATTTGAGTCACGGATAAGAATGTGCCAGTAAACGGTCCGTTACTGCGACAAAAAACAGAAGATCTTGCTTATAAAATGGGTAAAAAAGACTGTATCATCGGACGGATAGTTTAATCAATGGGAAAAAGAGCTGTTCCATTCTGATAATTTAGTAATTTATGATTTAAAACCGCGCTTATTTGAGTCATGAATAAGAATGCGCGAGTAAACGGTCCGTTACAGCGACAAAAAAAAAAAAAAATGTTGTTGTTGGTATTGTTGTTGCAAATCTCCGGTGTTTAACAGCGCTAAACCAGGTCTATGAAATTCGTTACTCTCAAAAAATCCAACGCCAACATTGGATCCGCCAAAAGATCCAACCTTGAAAGTCCCAGACAATTCAGTATATGTTCGGGGGTGGCCTGATGGTCGGCACACTTCACACAGGTTGGAAAAGTCTTTTTTCCATTACAATAAGTCAATGATTTTAGATGTCCACTAATGAGCCTAGTGATGGTCGTCTGATCTCGCCTACTACACTTGAGAGATAATGCACCTCCCGGGCACTTCGCCTGGTACCAATTATGAGTAGGAGGGACAGCCCAGGAGGACTTTGCATCTCTTTTAGCCTTAGAAAATAGCTCCAAGTAAGTCAAAGAATCAGGTGTATGTAATGGCTCACCAGTCCCTTTTTTAGCCAAGATATCGGCCATCTCGTTGCCGTGAACATCAACGTGAGATGGAATCCACTGAAAATGCACCTCTCGAAAAGAAGAAATATGCTCCAGTTTGTTAATAATAGAAACACCAGTACCATCACCCACTTTATGCCAATTAGAGAGATATTGGATGGAACTTCGGCTATCTGACAGAATCCAAACGGCTGAAGAGCCGGGAGAAGACAAAACTGAACCGAGCCCCTCATCGATAGCTATAAGCTCGCTTCTAAACACTGAGCAACAGTCTGGATTTCTTCTGCTTAATTTTGTTGCACATCCTTGGAATAAAATATAAACACCACTACCAGAGCAGTTACGTTCATCCTTACTACCATCCGTATACATTATAATAGAGTCCTCAGGGATATTGTTTATCACTTCCAAAGCCAATTGTAAAAAAAAAAAAAAGATCTTGCTTTTAAAATGGGCAAAAAAAAAACTGTATCATCGGACGGATGGTTTAATCAATGGGAAAATAAGCTGTTCCATTCTGATAATTTAGTAATTTATGATTTAAAACCGCGCTTATTTGAGTCATGAATAAGAATGCTCGAGTAAACTGTCCGTTACTGCGACAAAAAACAGAAGATCTTGCTTTTAAAATGGGCAAAAAAGACTGTATAATCGAACGGGTGGCTTAATCAATGGAAAAAAGAGCTGTTCCATTCTGCTAATTCAGTAATTTATAATTTAAAACCGCGTTTATTTGAGTCATTGCAATTTCAACTTGCAGTTTAGGCAATGAGAAGCAAAGGGGTGTAAGTAGCAAAATTAAAAATTTAGAGATAACTAGAATAAATGGTAGGTAACCCTCTCTGTCTTGGAGCAATAGATAGTTGTAGTAGATCTGGCAGGTTCTGTTGCACACAGGATGATTTGGAAAACATTTTCATCAAACGCCTACCGAGGATTTCATCTTTAAACGCATTTTACTGAAAACTTGAAAATGTCCACTTACATCCTTTTGTTTCGTACTGCCTTTGTAAAATTTATTTTACTATTTTCAGAATTAAGCAGTCCTAAACAAAACTGAAATTGAAAATCCTACCTCATTCTGTCGGGTTTCTTCTCGAGGAGAGCTTGCTTTGTCGAGACATTCGAAATGGCTGAAATTCACGCCTATTTCTGGTGAAAAAACTCACTCAACAATTTAGTGATTTTAAATATTTATATTGTAAACTACATAACAACATTCTAAATTCTAATACACTTATACACAGAACACACTACACGCGTACACATTCACGCTACCTACTACTACACTACTGTCCAACCACGGATTGCATGGAATTTTCAAACGCCCAGATTAAACAAATCTATGTGAATAAGGGGGAAAAGTAAAAACTTAATGCGCGTATTCCGCTCATTTGAATGAGAGTTTGCTTCTGAAAAAACTGACATCGGTAAAAAATAATAGATTCGTCCATTTCCGGCTGTAAAACGGACGTTTGTCTTTCCATACAATCCGTGGTCAGACAGTACTCGGTTTCTTATTTAGAGTTCTGTGCTGAAACTCGCTCCAAGCGCCCTCTAGCAGACAACGAAGACAAAAAAAGTCTTTTTTTGAACAGCCGTAGTAGTAAAAATCAATGCTTCTTGATTGGGGAAGAAAAAAAACAACACTTTGTGTGTTCTGGAATATTTTCAGTTACTGTTATCAATCGGTTATTGGTATCAAACTGTACTTGTCCCAAATGGATTACATAAAGCGGGGGGCCAACTCTACATCATAACTACCAGTACATAGCACGTTTCAACGATTATAAGTTTCAAAAAAAGCGCTTTGGACATTACATATGAGTAATTTAATCCATGATAAAATACGTGATTCTCCTGCTCACCCGCTGGGAGAAGTTACTCGGGGATATTCCCCTAAGTCAGAGGTTCGCGAGGTGCAGGAAGGGGGTTCGCGAAAATTTCGGTGCAATGGCGGATTTTTCCTAGTTTGGTAAAAAATTGTAAAATATTCAATTTGCACACATAGTTACTAAATTTTTTTTTTTTTAATTTGAAAACGCGCCAGACTCTTGTATTAAGCTCAAAAAAAAAAAAAAAAAAAATCTTTCAGCGGTTTTATAATCTTGGTTAAAAAGAAATTTTCTCATTTTTTTTTCGATAGACAACAAAAAGAGATATCCTTCCTTCTTTATTGCGTGGCGCCATGCAGAAACGTTGTATTAAGCTGTGGCGGGGATCACGATGACCTTAAAAAGGCGCCAACGCGTGGAGTCAATCAAACAATATACATAATATACATATGTGGAAAAAAATAAAAAATTCTCAAACAATGCATCATAGGGGTATTATTTCTAATCTGGTTGAAATATAACTCGGGAATTTCCGTCGAATTCAGTCATCGAATAGCAGACATGACAGCAAAAGGCTCCAAACTTAAAATTTATTACTGGATTTTACCCATCTGTTCGTTTTCAAAAATATATAACATCAGCATGCTCATAGTTCTGGGGAAATAGTTGTTAACAGAAGTATTTAGAGATACTTTAGAGATGCTTGAAAACAAGTGATTTTGTTTGCAATTGGTTTTGCTACGTGAACTTGCTACTCTGTTTGTGAAGTTATAATCGTGTTGGTAATTTTTATGATTTAATAACTTTCTGCTGTTATGGATCGATGGTTGAAAACTGGTAGTTTGGTTGAGCGACAAATGGACAAGCAGTCAATCGATCAACCCTCAACATCAGCAGTAACTTTCGAATCAACATAGGATATTGAAATAGATAGCTGTAATGAACTGCCGCCTCCCCCGACTAAACAGAAAAGTGAACTAGGGGAGAAAAAAGGAAAAAAGCGAAAATATGACAGTGACTATTCACAAATGGGCTTTTATTTTACTGGAGAAGAGTCTGAACCTAGACCGCTTTGTCTTCTCTGCAACGAAGTTCTAGCGAACAGCAGTTTGAAACCGTCACTTCTGAGAAGACACCTCGAAACAAAGCATCCGACACACAAGGACAAACCTATCGAATATTTTAAAAGAAAATTGGAATATAATAAAAAGTGTAGCGTCTCTACGTTCCTGTTAGAATCCAACGAAGATAGTAAAATGGCCCATGAAACTTCATATCGAGTCAGTTATAGAATTGCAAGATCTGGACAGCCACATACAATTGTAGAAAATTTAATTGGACCGTGTGCTAAAGATATTGCTAAGTGTATGCTGGGAGAAAAGTCAGCAAAAAAAATTGACCTGGTTCCGCTATCAAACAACACAGTATCACGCAGAATTACTGATTTGGCAAGTAATGTGGAGAAAGAACTTGTGAATAGAATAAAAGAGAATAATTTTGCGATCCAGCTTGATGAGTCGACTGATGCAGCAAACACTGCAATATTACTTGTCTATGTTAGGTATATTTTTAACGATACAATTAAAGAAGATGTACTATTTGCAAAACCTTTGAAAACCAACACAACTGGAGAAGCAATTTTCGAACTAGTCATCAGTTACTTTGAAGAAAATGGAATATATTGGTCTTTGTGTGTGAGTGTATGCACGGATGGTGCAAAATCAATGACAGGAAAATTTGTTGGCTTTGTGGTGCGAGTAAAGAAGATCAACGAGAAAATTGAATGGACTCATTGCTGCATTCATAGACAAGCATTAGCATGTAAGCGTATTCCCGCAGAATTATCCGCTACTTTGAATGATGCGGTAAAAATTGTAAGTTTCATAAAATCACGTGCCACAAACTGCCGTCTATTTCACGCGCTTTGTGAGGAATTGCGGAGCCTTCATGTTACTTTACTTCTTCACACAGAAGTTAGATGGCTTTCCCGTGGCAAAATTTTGACACGCTTATTTGAATTGAAGTAAGAAGTCCAAGTATTTTTTGTTGATCATCCATTTCACTTGTCCACTTGCATATTCGATCCTCTTTGGATGCAAAGGCTTGCATATTTAGCTGATATCTTTTCAAAATTAAATGAATTAAATCTATAATTGCAAGGTGCAGTTGTTAATATTTTCGTTGTATATGATAAAATTGAAGCTATGGTAAAAAAATTGAATTTCTGGATCCAATGCCTGGAAATGGATGAGTTTTCTTGTTTCACTTCTCTTAGTAGTTTTTTCTCAGAAAACTCAATGAAACTTGATGAAAGCGTTAAAAGAAATGTATGTGAACATCTGCAACATCTTGAACTAACTTTTGACGAGTATTTTCCTAATAGGCGTAACGTCCCTCTCTCAAACAACTGGTTACGCAATCCTTTTGAAGGAAATCCATGCTTAGAGAACTTGCAGTTTCTTTAGAAACTTTCAGTTAGAACTCTAGTTCAGAAACTTCAAAAGAAACTTTCAGTTTCTTTGTTCCGTCAAACAGCCACAAATATCGCATTCAGGATTTTTTCCCCAATTTAAAGTATGCTTAAAAAATAGTTGGTTTATGAAACTTCTTGTTTATAATTTTTCTTGTAGATGTAGTTTTAACTTTTTATTAATGTTTGCACTTAATGATATTTTACAATTATATTTTTGTTTATTGCAATCAAATGCTGCAAAAAATGGAAAGCAAACATGCCGTTTTTTTATTGTTTCTTACATGTTACTAATTTCAACATCAGGGGGTTGGCGAACTTTTTTGCCTGTTCCAAATGGTTCGCAAAGAGAAAAAGGTTGGGAACCGCTGCCCTAAGTTAACCGGAGAAAATATTTTGGGATTAAATTCTAGGGTTTTATCAGGTAAAAATGTTTTTCTTTGGTATTTTCACTTTCATAAATTTTTTGAGCCATTAAAAGCATTGGTTTGGATCAGAAATTATGTAAAAATGATAAAAATGCCTTTATTAATTTGGCAACGAAATATAGCAATGGTCATGTGACTCATTCGTAGTGTCACAGTTAAAGAATCACGTGACTTTCTGACGTCTTATGAATTTATCCAATCGCCTTTTAGGTGTTTTTAGGGGTTTTATGATTTGAGTTTAAGGGGGAACATTTTTAGGAGTTGGCAACCCTGCACTGTCTCGACATTGAAATTGAAATCGTAAATTCAATGTAGTCAAAAGCCGCCTCTCACCGCTCGCGCTGAGGAAAATGTGCAAGAATATTAATTGTTATCGTAAACATGGGCTACTTTGAGTCCTTCTTTGACCCAAATAAAGAAAAAGATACAAACTTCAGGACTCAATTTTCAAAACATATTTTAACGTATTCCACAGGGGCGCCCACCTAAGTAGGGGGGGGGAGGGGTCGTGGCGCAGACTGCGCCGTTGAAATTTTTAGGGGGATGTATTGAGGAGTAGGTTTTTCTTTTTTTAGAGAAGGGTTTCTTGCTTTGGGGGGGGGGACGCAGGTCTTCACGAATTGTAGGTGGTGTGTGCCCTTGCTCGAGGGAGTGAGGGTTGCGGGCACACCTGTATTCTAGAGAGTAATCCCAAGGGGAAGACTGAGCTATCATCCGCCATTCTGATGCCCAAGGTAAGATTAAAGTAGATTAAGGTAGCATAGAAAATGCTAATAAGCCTAGTAATTTTTATTTTAAGTATAATTTTTTTGTGTTATTCTTTTTAAATTATTTTTTAAAGTCTTGTGGATATTCTGGTTCATGTAGGAAGAAATGAGAATTCAAGAAGCATTACTAAACGTCAGAAATTAATGCAAATTACGTAGGTCGTAGCTCTAAGCAACCATTTCCACGATGCTGAATTCTCTCTTTATTAATTCTTGATGGAACTACATTTTCATTGTGGCCATAAGACTGATAAGAAAAACATTTAATGCTACAAGGTGATCAGCGAATAAGCCCTGATTTCCAAATTAAATATCTCTACAACAAAGATCGATATAATTATGCGGTAAACTTTACGTTCATTAGCAAAACTGTAAAAATCGTGCACCCTGTTCAGAAAATTTAATTACGAAAATCGTCAACAGATGGCGCCTTACTCACAATGACCTATCAAGAGTTTTTAAAATTTTAATTTGTATAAAGTAATGGGTAAATGGGTAAAGTATAAAGCGATCAGTACGACTGTTGGATAGGGAAAAGACGCTAGCGTAGAAAGTAAAGTAATGTATTCCATTGAAGAATGTGTGTTTTTGGTACTGGAATTCCACCGATGACAACACAGTCCTAAGACAACACGTCGCAGTTTTCAAAACCAATGTTCTATTGAACGTTACGATAAACTTTTGGAACAGTTTGTCAGCAATCAACTAGCGTTGGAGGATTGACCAGGTATTGACTTGTTTTGCTGGCACAGGAATAGATTGTTCTCAATATTCTCCCGATCTGACTCCTTGTGACTTCTTTGTGCGGGGCGTATTGAAATACAGTGTCCGTGGAAACAATCCCATTACTCTAGATGAGCTTGAATGGTTGATAGGTGTTGCATGTGACTCTATTTCCGTTGAGATATTGCAAGACGTCATATCAAATTTCATTGTTAGTTTACACCCCGCCGTTGCTTCGAAAGGTTAATCCTTTGAAAAAATTGTATTTTGATTGCAAAGACTGCGTCACTTTGTTTTTTTTTTTTTTTTTTTTTAAGACTCCTTTCAGAGAAAGAGTTTTAGTGCAGAGCGCCATCTGTTGATGATTCTCGTAAGTAAATTTTCTAACTTTTTATGCACCATTTTTACAGTTTTGCTAATTAACGTACAGTTTACCGCATAATTCCATCGATCTTTGTTGTAGAGATATTTGATTTTGAAATCAGGGCTTATTTGCTGATCACGCTGTAAATAATTGAATTATATGACATTACGATTCAAAACAGGAATTATTTATTGCAATTTTCGAGTGTTAAAATTAGAACGGTTCGATAACTTTTTGGCGATTGAACTCCCCCCCCCCCCCTCCTTTTACGATCCTCTCGGGTGCAGACGTACCTCTCTGCCAAATTTGGTCGAGATCCGACGTAAAGCGTGGAATTGTATTGGGAATATTCATACACACATATAAAGAACATATAAATTTTCTGTTTTACTTACATGGATCTTACAGCTATTAAATTTGAAAAAAAAAAGTCGTAAGAACACACGTCTACATTTTTATGAAATTATCGAATTTTAGGTTTGCCCAGGGCCGTATCCAGAGGGGAGCCTGACGGGCCCGCCCCCCCCCCCCCCCCGAAACCCGAAATGTTTTGTACCGTAAAACAGAAGTTTTTTTTTTAAATTCCTAATGTCAGAAAAGGAAAATAACAAAGTTTTTTTTTATTCTTAATTTTGCAACTATTCAAAATTTATAATATTTTGCAGAAATAAAGAAAAAGCAGTTCTAGTTCTCATTAGCTGCAAGGCACACTTGAAATTTAGACCTTTAATTAGGACTTCCTGCTCTCTTTCCCAATTCAATTCAGGGCAGTCCAGGGTTAAAGCCGGCCCTTTGTCAGTTCGTCAGTTAAAATGCGTATAAACTACTGTACTGGAATCAGCAATAAAGTTAACCATGGCCTTGGAGGTTGTTTTTACACGTAAATCCGTGCCGCTGCCTCTAACAATCTGTGACATCTTTTAATCTTTAGCATGAGATATAGAGGACTCTTTTTTCCATTGTCTCAAGAAACGGTACAGAGGGCTCTGTACAGTTGGATTTCAAGAGACAGAAGCAGCTGTGCTTAATTTATCTGCATTAGGATCTGCTGGGGACTGAGTTTGTCTCTTTTAAAATGTCAACACATTATGTATGAGACTAAAGTTGGAAGTCTTTGCATTGAAAGTTTCGCGTCGTTTCACCTCCGTTCCCTCCAGGAACATGTGACTGTTATGTAAAAGTGATTATACATTCTTTCTGTGACTAATTTTATTTTTATTTTTACATTCAAATCAGCATTCACAGAAACCCTCAAACGGAAGAAAAATTGATTCTTTAGCATAGCATAAAAGCTACTGCAAATTTTAGATACCTGTACAAAATCTCTTCTAGATTGTTTTCCCATTAAGATATAATGTGGTTCTAGGTCACATTTGTTTCAAATTTTCATTTCATAACTCCTTAAAAATTCAAAATTTTATTTTTAATATAGAAAACGACGTTTTTATTGTTGGGTTCATTCATACTTTGAAATAATAAAGCATTATTTTTCGTACCCAAGGTGGTTAAGATATTTGGTATCAAAAATATTTTCAACATTACGAGATTTTTCTCAATCAAATTTGGAAGCAAAGGTTGGAGCAAATGAAACAAAATTTTGTATGCAAAGTTAAATGATGATGCTGATCCTAAATATGTGTTAAAAAAAGGGAGGGGATAGGGTCTCATAGAAGATTTTAAAGTTATGCTAATTGTAACATTTTCATTATAACCTCTGAGAACTAAGGTTTACAATCCCGATCCCGAGTACCGCGGGATCCAACAGGTCTTTTAGCGGGATTGATCGCGGGATTTTTCTCTCATCCCCGCAGGATTTCCAATCCCTCAATTTTTTTTCCATGCAAGCGTTTTCCAGCTTTTGCCGCTCATAAAACGACTATTTTCACAAACATCATCTGAAGTTTGAATCACCTTTCTCGTATATCTGCAAGAAGAGCAAGAAAAACTTAGTCTGATATGATCAACGGTGGATTTACCATTTAAGAACGCAATAAAAATATGGTACATTTTCCTAAAAATTAATTGGTAATGGTATTCTCATTCGTAATTTCAGTTTTCATACGTTCAGCAATTGAGAAAACGCTTAAAATTTATAAGCCTTTTCGAAAACTATCGCAAAAATTTAAAATCCAATAAATTAAGCTTTAGAAACAATAGAGAAATTAGTACATTATTGGCATTAATGGGCATTACAGATTCCAAAGCCCGCTGGAGTACCCTGAATGCAATCTCAAAACCTTTAACTTACAAAAAGTGTACTCCGACGAAGAAAGCAATGAAAAACCTGACATATATTCAGCACGACTTTGAAAGGGGCGACCGAAACTTGTATGAAACACAGGATGACTCGAATGACAGTCAGTCAGTTAAGCTGCTCGTATTTTTGAATGTCTTTTTGAAGTAAGTGAGAGGTAAAATTAGCGAAGCTGTCCAAAAACTTTTACAGGGACTACGACTTGGTGAAACCATGTAGCTTTCACCCCTTGCTGTAATGAATCAAATTCAATGATATAATGACTAACGTTAATGAAGCAACAATAAAGTTGAATTGGAGCAGCAAACAGCAAAACACACATCCAATAAACATCGCTTTTGTCAGAAATTCGCAAGTCTTGAGAAAATTCCGAGAATAAGAACTGAAAAATATATTTCAGAAGCTGATGAAGTTAGTGGGCATTTTTTTCTAAATGTCCGCAATTATTTAATTTCAGTAAAAACAATTGCAGTGGAGCCACAGCACGTGTTTTTATACAGCACATTTTTTTAGAGCAAAAATCCTTGCCCATCCCATTCGAGCGGCACATTTATGCTTACCAAACGATAATAGCTAATTTGGATCTGACTTTGTTGTGCTCTACAATTGGTGCACGGAATTCCAGATGACTACTAATTCAAGTAATTAAAACAGTCTTTCCTAAAAAGCATAACTCTTTCTATTTGACATTAAAATTTAGTTTTTAAAAGAATAAAGTCAATCCCGTAACATCCCGGGATCCTGCGGGAGTGGCTCCTTAAAACCCTGAAATCCCATGGGACTAAATTCTGCGCGGAATTGAAAAACCAACTGACAACCTACCGGTAAAATTTTTGGGCAAATATCATATCTACCAGTGTTTATCACGATTGAAGAATCATAACTTTCAAACCCGTTTAGTGATGTTTGCTGTTAGTGTGTTTGCTTTGTGTTTAATGATCGACTGTAGTGTAAATGACGTTTTTATTATTGGGCAGATTCATACTTTGAAAAAAAAAAAAAATTTTGAATTCTGTCATTTTGAATTTAAATTATGTATTTCGCAATCACGAGTTGCAACAGGACCCTACTCCTTGGAGTTTTAATTTCTAGAAACGCCCCCTGTGCCCCCCAAGCTTGGCCCTCCTCCTGGGCGGTTACGTGTGTATAGTTGTGTGTGTGTGTGCGTAGGCGCGCGTGCATGCATGTGTAGGTTTGTGTGTGTGGTTAGACCTGTGTGTATGCACATAGGTGTGTATGTGAGTGTGTATTTGTGTGAGCATGTGTGTGTTCAAGACATGGAGGCCTCCAAAAGCGGATTCCGACGCGATTGCAGAGGCCGGTTGGCGATGGTGCTGCAGAGGCCCCTGGTCCAAGCTGAAAAAGGAAACACAACGCCAAGAACGGTCTAGTGAGAACAATAAGCAATCGTGATTGCTCAAAAAAAAAAAAAAAAACATTATTTCCCGTTCCCAAGTTGGTTTAGATATTCCATGCAAAAGTATCAAAAAAAAAATCTTTTCAACATTACGAGATTTTTCTCAATCGAATTTTGAAGCAACGGCTGGAGCTATAGCATACAAATTTTTGTATGCAAGGTTAACTAATGATGCTGATCCCTACTATGTGATAATAGGGGGGGAGGGATCTCATAGAAAATGTTTTAGGTGCGAATTGTCAAGTTTTCCTTATGCCCTCTGAGAACCTACCGATAACATTTTGGCATATATAATATCTACCAGTATATTGCGCAATTGAAGAATAATAAGTTTCAAAAGCAACGAATGTTGCTGGGTAGTCGGTTGGTTTTTACTATTCGTGTTCGTTTCTCCTGCTCAGCAGCTAGGAGAAATGAGAAGTTATTATCGTATTGTCACCTTACATGACGGGATGTATAAGAATGCGAGTCTCGCATACTCGCACATTGAAATTGAAATGTTAAATTCAGTGTTGTCAAAAACCGCTACTCGCATTGAGAAAAATACTCGAGAATATAAAAGATTGCCGTGCGCTACTTAGCGGGCTACTTGGGCCATAAGGTCCTTCTTTGGCCCAAATGGAGACAGGGATACAACGTTCTTTGTCAACCTTTAGGACGCAATTTTTAAACATATTTTGATATATTCCATTAGAGAGCAGTCCCAAGCATTCGGTAATGTTTTATCAAGCAGTTCAATAGTTCTGCTTAAGAAGCAACACAGGTGGTTCTGCGTTCCTTGTGGTAGCAGGTGTCTATATAACTCCTCAAACTTTCACAGTTCGACATTAGCTAAGAATTTATCAAGTACTATTTTATGAACACTAATAACGAATACTTTATGTAATTTTCACTTACATAAAGTATTTTTATGCATTTTTCCTTATGTAATTTTAATTTTTATGTAATACTAATAGTTGTAATTTTCACTTACATAAAGTATTTTTATGCATTTTTCCTTATGTAATTTTAATTTTTATGTAATACTAATAGTTGTAATTTTCATTACTCTTAAGGTTTATATTTTAAAAAATCACAATAACAACCTATCCCCTAACCTAAAAATGATGACCTCCATAAAACGACACCCAACATAAAATACTCTAAAAATCCGTCAGAAAGATTTAAAAAAAAAAAAAAAAATACAGCCAGATCCCGACTTACGCAAGGGATGCGTTCCAAGACTCCTCGCGTAAGTCGAAATTTCGCGTTGTGGAAAAGTGTTGTGAAAAATGACTCTTTATATTAACATACCCAATCATTTTGGACATTTTTAAGCACCCTTTAAACTGTTGAAGACCATTTTTAACTATATATTACCGTTTCTTAAATAAAGAGCTGAAATTTACCGTGTTTTTGAAAAAAGTGCATTATTCTATCGCTGCACTGTAAGAGTATTATACAGTAGATAACACTGCACTGCACTGTAAAAGTATTATACAGTAGATATAAGTTACATTTATAACTTAAAATTTGAAGATGATTTTTGCTGCGCAATATATGAGATTGTCATTCTAATATATATTTTACAAGAGCAGATTTCAATTTCATAATGTTTGCATTTTGCTTAAACGCTACACTTTGAGCTTCATATTTAAACTAAAGTCTGGACTTACGGATTGCTTTCTCTTGACTTTCAATTATACGTATAGAAGATTCACTCCATATCTAATTGTCGTGCTACCTTCGACCCACTTTCTAGTTGTTCAAACGTATCAAGAATCTTTAACTTTCCTTTAATTGTCGCTAACTTTCGCTTTTTGTTTCCATTTTCAAACTTTAGATGAAACAGCGTTCCTAGGTGCTGCAATATTTCATCACCTTTCATATTTAGAATAAATAAATGAAAAATGAGGACAGTTGATTATATACACTAATAAAGCTATGTTTATAGTGCGCTGTGTGGGAACTTGCGCAGTCAGTGATGCTGAAAGGATGAAAGCACATTCACGAAGTCAATAATGACAAAGCCGAAAATTAGCATCATGATTCCTTTCCAAATATTTTCGTGTGGAGAGCGAGAAATTCGCTTTAGCTGTAAAATTCGTTGCTCCTGAAGAACTCGCGTTATAGCCATTTCGCGCAAGTCGGATCGCGTTGTAGCGGGAGTCGACTGTAAAGAGGATAAAGGTAAAACTCTAAACAGGAGAAACACAAGAAAAAAACCCTGGTTTTGCAAGTACGACCTTCTAAGTTAGATTATGCTGATTAAAGCAATTCTAAATTCAACTAGATAAGAACAATAAAGTCGCTGACCTATTAGGCTTTTTTGCAATTAATGATTCTCCGCAATAGAATAATCCCGTAGACGATAATAATCGTTACATGTTAGGAAACACTAGAGGAAGACAGCACAGTATTTTAATTACGGTACACTAATTATTAATATCTTGCTACTCATGAAATTGACACCATGTTCTATGAGAACACTTCGCTCGGAATATCCCAGTTCTGTTTTATTACTGTTCTAAAAATGTCTCTGGAGACGAGAGTTCGTTTTTAGGAGTCAATTTTTTTTTGCGCCGACTGTCGCCCGTTGCAATAACTGGATTTATCAGCAACGGACGAAGCAAGCGATTACAAACTCAATTTATCGGGATTCAGTTGCATAGTTTTTATTATGGAAGATGAAGAGAAACTGAAAGTTGTAGGACACTGTAAAAACGATTCAGAAACGTTCCTGGAAAATAATAGGCAGCTGATGTGCCCAATTTCAACCAGTAACTAATCTTGCAAAAACCAGAAACGTTTTCCGGTAAAAGTCTGTAACCTCTCTGAAATATTAGAAAATCTCTCCTATTAAAGACAGTCGTAAACCTTCGAAATATTTAAATTATTTGATTAGAGCTTCCGTGATTTATTAGGAAGCATTGGAGCGATCATGGTCAAAGCTACACGAAGATTCCTTGCCTCGCAATAAGGCTCCTACCTCGCAAGACTGCAGCTATCCAGTAACATATTTGCCCCATTGGGAACTTGGTCAATCTGGGCGGGCCGCAACCAAGTTAAAGCCTATACACTTCATAAACGCAATCAATCAATCATTAAACTGGTAGCAAAATATATCTTTCACATCAGTGAGAAGTCTGCATCCGTGCATCTTTTAGCAATTCAGGAAACTTTTTTGCGAAAATACTTGATTTTACGGGGAGATGGGTGAAAACCTTTGGAATCCCGAAAGGTTCCACTGAAATAACCAGTAACGTTTCGGAATTTTTTTACAGTGTAGTTGCATCTACTTCTAATGAATTTTGTTAAATGTGTTAGAACGTTTACGGAATTGCGTTGGTGTAGGGGAGGGCGGGGCTAAAACTTCTGCGGGTAAGTTGTTCCCTTTGAAATAGCTCAATGAAGAAAGAAGACAAATGTATTTTGCAAATACTGCTGCAGTCTGCTTGTGCAGGTTCTGGTGAAAATAATTTTGAAGAATCATTACCATTTCCAACTAATCGGCAAGTACCTGATTTTGCAAAAACATATTTTACAGCAGTACCTGAAAAATTTCGACAAGTGTATGCGGCTAATTGTGTTTAGAAACTTCGTCAGGTTTTAAAATGCAATAAAAAATTCTAAAAAACTTTCCTTTTTCGAAGTATCTCAATACAAATAGTTAATGTTTATCCATAGTTTATCACGTCTCGGTTCACCAATGTAGGATTATATTACTTTATTTATTTATCAACACTTCATCAACAGAAAATAGTACTTCACGTATTTACAATATCTTTTTCCTATTCCTATTCCTATTCAGAGTCACAACCGACTACAACTGTATTTATGTCGAGGACTGCATACCAAGTGAATTGCCTCCATTATTTTATATACCGATAGATGGCAGCACCATCACCGGATCTTTCAAGTAAATGAGAAAGAGGGACAGTTTACATTTGTCCTGTCCAATTTTACGCAATCGCGTTATGTGCTGGGGGACAAATCCTAGTATTGCTAATTTATCAGCAATCCATATAAAGTCAGTTTGAATAGGTAGACCGCGGATAACAATCTTAAGTTGTTTTTCTTCAGGTAGTCTAAGCGTATGGTTTCCTATGAAATTTTCATCAAGGTATGTTTTTAATTTTTTGTGAGCCTCAAAAGTAGGTATAGAGCACATTATCTTATCATTTTTAATTTTGCCGATGATAGTAATTCCGGCCACTTCAGAATATAATTTTAACCGACTATCAAAGTCGTGAGTACCATCAACCCAGATCGGGGGAACTTTAATTTTCCTAGATCTGGAATTCTTGACAACTTGAAATGAGTTTTCAGTTTTTATTTCACATTGGTCAGCAGCTTCCGAAGAAGCAAATGTTTCATTTTCAGGGTCGGTTGGATAGCCAGAAGAGCTTACAGAAGCAACCGAGTCAGAATCAATTTTTTCATTTTTAACTTCAATTTTGTTTATATTTTCCACATTAGACTTGTGGATAAATACACTTTAAACTTTTTTCTTCTTTTTGTGCT
The DNA here is from genome assembly GCF_026930045.1 of Uloborus diversus. NCBI lineage: Eukaryota > Metazoa > Arthropoda > Arachnida > Araneae > Uloboridae > Uloborus > Uloborus diversus. Next base: position 4,866 of record NW_026558078.1, on the reverse strand, counting down.
TCTTAACACTTCTTTCAATGGGAGGATGTTCACGGTTTGCAGTTATTTCTTCACAAGGATTCTCGTCAGGAATTGGAGTACTGCAATACGTTTGAGTAACATTATCAGAAAATGGGGGTTTCACTACAGGCTCAGTATTTGTAGTAGAGTCAACAGTTTTAGGTTTAGAAATGAAATCAAAAATAAAGTCCATTTTTGAATTATTATCTTCAATTTTTGATTGCAATGAATCAAGTCGATCAATTTGGGTATCTAATGAAGTTGAATGTTTCAGCTGAATAGCGTTACATTTCAAATCAAATAGTCTAAATAGTAGCGTCAAGTCGCTAATGTTTAACAAATTAATATTACATTTATATTCAAAGATTAGATTATTCACGAAATTGAGTAATTCCTCAAAATTAATTGAATTAGAGTTAGAATTAAGTTTGGTTTCTAGCAAATTAATTTTACTTAAGTATTTCTGCATGAGACTTGGATCAATAAAGGAACCAACACTCACCACACTTCCTTCGGAGTCGGCAGGCGGGTCCAGTTGTAGTGAAGAATTGGAGTACGGGGTTGCGTAATTGGCAAGCGGCTTGGGAGTAATTCCTTCTTCAGAGTTCATTAAAGCATTCCTTTTCGATAAGCCCCAGCCATACGTCTTACTGCCCCCATCACCAGGTTCGATCACTGCACACGGCGAGGAGTCGCGTTGTCTTCGAGATTTGCTATAGCTCATGGCGGAGCTGTCTCAGGGACGTCCGTTCTCAGCGAGAGCTGGCATCAGAATCTCAAACAAACTGGTAGCTAATATAGAATTAGCAGACCAGACGAGTGACCGAAGCAATGGTTCGGTTCAACTCGAAGATTGAACGCGAGGCAAGGTATATTCAGTAAATTACCGCCCATTAGCCAGAGCTAAAGCAAAAAGCAGCTCTTGGCTTCCTTAAGAGGTTTTCCATCTCCAGCTCAGTCACTTTCCTATGCCGGGCTGATGAGTGCAAATAAGCACGAAACTGCAGTCTTCGGCTGGAAATGACTGAGCTGGCTGTGTATTTCACAAGAAGTTGCTGTGTTAAGTTTATCTGCATTAGGAACTGTAGGGGACTGCGTTTGCCTCTTTTATGATGTCAACACAATTTATATGCGAAAAAAGTTTGAAGCGTTACTGAGTCTTTAAATTTAAAGTTTTCCTATTTCCTCCCTTATCAAGACACGCACCTCCTACACCCACCCCTTTCAAACCAGGAATGTGTGACTGTTGTGCAATGTGAAGAGTTAACAGCGGTTATACGTTCTTCCATGACAAATTTTCCTCCTTTTTTACATTTAAACCACAATTTACTGAGACCTTCAAACGAAAGAAAAATTAATTTTTTATTATAATATATAAAGTACTGCATATTTTGAGCTCAAATTTTAGATAACTTTACAAAATCTATACTAAATTGTTTTTCCATTAAACTATAATATGGTTCCAGGTCAAATTTTTTTCAGATATTAATTTTATAATTCATGAAAAATTCCAAATTTTATTTTTAATACATTAGAATACCTTTATACGCTGGCCTATATAACGCAATTCTTTATAAACCGCACACCTTTTCGGAAGTAAACAATAGGTTTTGAAGTTTAAAAAATCTCTCTGTTTTGCTTCGCAATCATAAAAATTAATAGGAAAATTAAATTTTGAAACAGTTTTTCATCTTCCCATCTTAATTCAAAGCTTTTAAATGAAAATTAATACTAACACAAAACAGAAAATTCCGGATGGCTCATGAAAATGCAGATGTCATGCAAGCCATGAAGCTAGCAGAAGTGCGTGATAATTCGCTTGTGAAACATATTTATTTCTGAATGACTAAATAATATTAGTACTTTAATACTCATTGCAGATAAAACTCATTCTGAAGTGCTAATATTCTAAATATTAATTTTAAAATTTGTGAACTGGTCTATATAACGCCAAAACCTGTATAACGCAAAAGCTCTGGTCCCGACTGCGTTATAACGGTCTTCTGCTGTGTTGTAAATGACGTTTTTATTGTTGGGTTGACTCATACTTTGGAAAAAAAAAAAAAACATTATTTCCCGTTCCCAAGGTGGTTGAGATATTCGATGCAAAAGTATGAAAAAAATCTTTTCAACATTACGAGATTTTTCTCAATCGAATTTCGAAGAAACGGCTGGAGCTATAGCATACAAAATTTTGTATGCAAAGATAAATAAGGATGCTGAACGAAATATGTGATAATAAGGGGGGGGGGGGATCTCGTAGAAAATGTTTAAGTTATGCTAATTGTAACGGTTTCCTTATTACCTCTGAGAATCTACCGACAGCATTTTGGCATAGATCATATCTACCAGTGTATAGCGCAATTGAAGAATCATAAGTCTCAAAAGCATTGAACGTTGTACCGGTGTTGAATGTACTTTTACAATTCGTGTTCGTTTCTCCTGCTCAGCGGCTAGGAGTAAGGCTCCTATATAAGGGGAGCTGACTTATCCGACATTTTGGTTCCAAAATTATCGGGCGAAAAAAATAAACATTTGTACAAAAGCCTCATCGCAGAAAACTGGTGTCCAAACTTTAGGTGTGTTGCCCGATTGATATTTGGTTATTTTATTCTGTGGATGAATACAATTTAATTAATACAAATTAAAAACAAATAAGGTATGAAAATGAGGTTTATTACCGTAAACATTTCCCGATACATTTTAGCTGAATTTGTAAACGAAGTTACCTTTCAAAATTTACCTAAAGTGACATTTTACTCAACTTATCATCAATTATTTTACGACTTAGCAACCAGCGAATATTTTGACGTATTTATAAATACTAGAAACGAGGTTGGATCCAATTCTGTCTTGGAACCAAAATGTCGGATAAGTCAGCCTGTCTTTTTCAAGGGGCTCTAGCTAGGAGAAATGAGAAGTTATCATTGGCTTTTCACTTTAGATGATGAGACGCATTAGAACGCGGGTCGCACAGTCTCGCCCATTGAAATTGAAACGTTAACTTCAATGTTGTCAAAAACCGCTACTCGCACTGAGAAAAATGCTCGCGAATATTAATAGTTGCCGTGCTCTACTTTGCGGGCTACTTTGGCCCCAGCATCCTTCTTTGGCCCAAATTGAAAAAAGGATACAACGTTTTCTGTCAACCTTTAGGACGCAATTTTTAAACATATTTTGACACATTCTATTAGAGAGCAGTTTCAAGGACTCGGTAATGTGTACCAAGCAGTTAAATAGTTCTGCTCAAGAAGCAACACTGGCGGTTCTGCGTCCCTTGTTCTAGCATGTGTCTTTATAACGCCTCAAACTTTCACATGTAGAAGCAGTTCGACATTCGCTAAGAGTATATCAAGTGTCTTTTTATGAACACTAATTAATACTTTATGTAATATTGAACAGATTTAATTTTCATTTCTGTTAAGGTTTTTCTTTTTAGAAAAATCACAATAACAAGCAATCTCCTAACCTAGAAATTACGGCCTCCTTTGGCCCAGCATAAAAAACTGAAAACATCCGTCAGATAGATTTGGAAAAAAAAAGAAATAAATAAAAGATAAAGGTAAAACTCTCAACAGGAAAAACACAAGAAAAAACTGGTTTTGCAAAGATGACCTTCTAAGTTAGACTATGGTGATTAAAGCAACTCTAATTTTAACTAGATAAGAACAATAAAGTCACTTAGTACCTGTTAGGCTTGTTTGCATTAGTGATTTTTTGCAGTAGAATAATCCCGCAGACAGTAATGGTCGTTATATGTTAGGAAACACTCTAGGAAGACAATTTAATATTTAATTACGGTACACTAATGATTAACATCTTGCTACTTATAAAACAAACGCCATGTTCTATGCGAACACTTCGCGCGGAATCTTCCAGTTCTGTTTTTCTCCAGTTCTCAAAAAATCTCTAATTTCTTGGGGCTCAGTTGCATGGCCTTTTCTATGGAAGATGAAGGGGAACTGAAAGTTATAGGAGGTTTGGAAGAGGTTGCCTCAGTATTTTGTTAAATTTGTTGGTGTGTTTGCGGAATTGCGTTGCTGTGGAATGAAATGGGTTCAGGTTTCCAGAAATAGCTGTTGATGTGAGAGAAGAAGGAACTAATATTAGCCCAGTAAAAAAGGTTTCGTGTCGCAACTTATTTTTTGAAAGTTAAATTTTCAGGATGTTAGTACATAAATATACACTAAAAAAATACAAAATACCGACCCCCACCGCACTTGCTTTCCCCCTTCATCCCCTCCGAAACCTTGTAAGGGCAGAACTATGATTATACGTTTTTCGTGTCGCAACTACGTAGGGGAAAGTTGATTTTTTTTCAAGATGTTAGTACATAAAGTATGCACTAAGAAAGCTTAAAGTCCAGCCCCGTACCCCTTTTGTTTTCCTCCCCACCCCCTCCGAAACATTGCAAGGGCAGAACTATGATTATACGCTTTTCGTGTCGCAACTAATTAAAACAAAGCTGATTTTTTACAGGATGTTAGTACATAAAGTAGACACTAAAAAACCATCAAGTTCCGACCCCCATCCCTCTTGCTCCTTCCCCTCTTCCGAAACGTTGCAAGAGCAGTACTATGATTATGCGCTTATCACTCGAAAACTAATAATGATACCGAGGTGCTCCTTTTTTGTAGCATGGGGGTGTGCACCTCGAAGCGATTTTTCGAAACTTCGATGTGGTCCTTTTTCTATTTCAATTTTAAGAACAAAATTATCATAAGATGGACGAGTAAATTACGAAATTATCATAACGTGGAACTGAAACATGGACACAAGCCAATTGGCGAGGTACGAAATTACCATAACGGGGAACCGTAACATGGGTACAAGCCTATTGGCGAGAAAATTCCCCATACATTATTT